>NC_056750.1:767688876-767956376 GCF_019279795.1 Protopterus annectens
TAAGTTAAAAAATAATGACAGACATTTGAGTTTCAGATTTCATACCCTTCAGAAAATTCATACTAATGAAGACCTACTATTCTATCATCTTTCTAAGTTTATAATAACAATATTTAAAAAAAAATGTCCTTATTTTTGGGCCTTTGTCCCACTTCTATTTATGGCTTTTTCCAGATCTCTTGCTCTGAGGTTGAGAAGTATGACAAATGTGTCAGGGCCATCACTGTTTAAATTGTGACATACTTGTGCCCCACTCCCATGTAGTGACTCTGGATGTGTCCAAGCAAGGCAAGGAGCAGTTATGCAGTGTAACTGTGCAGAATATCCCCCATCCAAGGTAGACACAAGTACCACAGTGGCTTTTCATCTGTCCTTGATTTTGCAGAATGATCTGGTTTTCGATCATATTTTTATACTGTTGATTTATGCTGCTTCTTATTCAGAAAATGCATGTTGTTGCAGTGCCCGTTGCTCTGTGTTTAAGTAGCAATGCTTTAATGACCATCAGGTAAGCTTGTCTAAGATTGTAAGATGGCAAGTAAGCTTTAATAAGCATACTGTTAAAGAATTATCAGCATTGAAAGCCTTTTTGTTGTTGCCATGCAGAGAATATTTACATAACTAGATAATGTATAAACCTTAGGTATTGAAATGCATAGGACAGTGTTTGTAATAAAGGACAGGAGTACAGTATTTTCAGAAGCTCATTACATTTGTTGGAGACTTGCATTCATCTTTGCAGGCTTTACCCATAAACTAAACAGAATGCCACTCTATCATGTGTGGCTCATAACCTGTGCAGTAATCCTTTAAGCAATTTATCTTGAGCTTGGTTCTTGTTTGCTGTTCATTTTTTACTTTGATCATGTTTTCCCCGTGAAACGAGTAGAGAGTTGTTGTCAGGCAGCAGGTCTTTTTGGATAAGAAACATTTTTACAAATGGGGGTATTACAGAGATTACTGCTTTCAGCATGTTACTTGGCATTTTTATAAAGCTGAATGTAAATTATAATTAGAACTGCAGTGCAAGAAGAAGTGGTTTGAGTTGAGCGCTACTTGTTTTTTTATACTTGATTTTGACTGGCATTCCAGTAATGTATTTAAAAAGTTATTTATTTTTTCATGCCTCACAACCTTTTTGTTTCCATGTACATATATAAAGTAAGCTGTCATGTAGCCAATGCACTGAAATATTTTTTTTCTTCTGCACTTCATTTTGTCTTGATTAGACTCTCATAATGACAGTTTGGCACCCAGGGCAATATATTTAATTAAAGTCCCAGTTGTTGTGGTTTTGAGCATAGTTAAACCCTTTTCTAATTGGCCACACCCCTTCCCATTGACCCCACTCAGATGTCTCCTGCAGCCCCCCTTTGATTTGAAGTCACCAGCCATCACTGGTAATATTTAAAAATGTGTCTGATATGGGGACTTTGTCTCTACCATTAATTTAAGCCTTATCTAGAATTCTTGAGCAAGGACTCTGGAACTATGATAAAACAGACAGGACACAGGAGGACTATATTTATGGATCAAAACTCATTATATAAAGTTTTCATTTTTCACAAAGTTTTGAATTAATAAAGAAAATGGATACAACATTCAGCATAATTTTGTCTGGTGAAAAAAATTAAATTTCATCAGATTTGTTTATGTATGCATGTCACAGAGTTATAAAGTGAATTAATAGGTATCCTTGTAAGTGTATAGGGTAATAAAACTGTAACTAAATTTAATTTTATGATGAAAGTTATTTGTTATCCCCAATGTATGCTCCCCATGGCACTCCAAATGTTTGCTGTAAAAAGAGTCCTTCAGGCATCAGAAAAAGTCCTAACATTTTCATCTTGATGATCACACAAGAGTGTTTGTGTGTGTGTGTGTGTGTGTGTGTGTGTGTGTGTGTGTGTGTGTGTGTGTGTGTGTGCGCGCTGCACAGGCCATTGTTTGTATGAGGTGGAAGCTTACTGATGGAACCAAACATTGGGTAATATGCATAATATCATAATGCAAAATTATTTGTTTTATAACTTTTTTAACCAGGAGACCGTTTTGATGAATCATTCTAAGTCATGAACCTGGAATGCAATATATAAAGTTCATTTAGCACACTGGATTAAGGCTATGAGCTGTTAGTGGGCTACCTCTTGTGGCACAGATTTAATTCCATAACCAAATCACTCTGCCAATCCAGTGAAACACGCACTTCAAACACAGTTGAAATAAAATAAAAATATGTAAACCACATATATTCAAACATAAAATTAACTAATAGACTTAAGTGCTTTCTTCTTATTAAATAGAATACTTCAACAGAACTGAAAACCTCAACCAACACAGATATTTAAACAAGTACTCCAATTAAAAACTTGTTATAATCTAATCATGCTCTTAAAGTTACAGTACACATTCTTAAAACATTCCCAAATAATTTCAAACAACACTCCTATAAAAATCAAAAAAACAAAGTATAAACATAAACTAAATCAAAATGTTTAGCAGAATAATCATAACTTTGCAGTCCTCATACTCAAAACTTGATAAATAGAAAGTTTTGTTTAACGCTGATAGTTCATTGGCATTCAATCTCAACTGCCAAGGCAGGTTTTTCTATTCCAGGGTGTTCTCCCAACCATACCTCTCAACCTCTTAATGCAAGCAATCTGGACAAAGCCTGACAAAATTGGGAGGACAAAGGACCAAAAATAGGGACAGATTTTAAATATTGCTCTTATAAACTTAGCAAGTTGCTAGTAATAGGGTTTGTGTTATCACATATTTTCTGGGGTATTTGAAGTCTGAAACTCAAATGTATGCCACTATTTGGTGACTTCAATCCTCAGACCATCCCAGTGATTTGTCAGAATACTACAAATTTTATGAGGAATGAACCAAAAATATGAGGCAAAAATCCTCGTGGTGGCCAGCAGAGTAATCCAAGCTTCAGAGAGCTAAAAAAGCGACTTTACCTGATTTAAGTATATTTTTTGTGGCTTTCCACTTCTATTTATCTAGCAACTGTATTTCGCCTGCTTGCTGATACATTGTTATTGTTTATTCTGCATTTATTCTGTTATTGCACTTGTTTCTCAGTTTGTTACTTTTAAAATCTGTAACTGTTGCAAATTGTTTGTGTAGGCTGTGATAGCCGATTTATAGCATTTATAAGTGTTTACTGTATCTGTTTCTGCTCATTTTCTGAAAAAAAAAAATATATATCTCTTGTTTTCCTGCCTTACTGAGCTAGAATAGTCCAGTTTCAGAGCTTGCTGATCCCTGGACTTTGTTTGCAGTTCCTGTTACTGATTCTTTACCTAATTTGGAAGACAGGAAGTTCCCTTGCTTACCAGTGGGAGTGGGAAGCATTGAGCTGCCTGTTGGTCCAGTTTTGTGAGGTTTCAGCCAGCAACTTGTAGTTTATTGGTCGTTTTGGGCCAGTTCCTAGCTTCTTTCAGCCCCCTGATATAAAACACGCTAAACGCGCGTTTGCGCGATTTAGCGTGGAGTTGCCACTGTTCCACACTAGGGCAGCGCCGGTTAAGCAGATTTAAACTATTAGGGCTACCTAAAGTCCACTCTTCAAATTTTCCCTTAAAACTACCTTCCTCGAACTATACTACTGATCTAATCAGCATATCCTATAACTAAAAAGATCATCTCTACCTGACTCCGAGTAGCCTATTCTGTATCTGTCAAACCTAGCACTTGCTCCTACAGTACTTATCACCGAGATACAGCACTCTTGTTATAGATAGTACCCCAAAAAGGCAAACCCCATTTCTCGGACACCCACATCCCCCGGAATCTCTTTTAAAGTTTGTCTATTCCTTCTAGCATGTCGAGGGATCAGTTGCTAGTATCCTCTCCTGCTCAGCTGGTGAACCTGGGAATATTGAGGCAATGTTACAATTGCCTCATGTACACAGACAACCCTCTCCTCCTCCCACAAAACACAAATACATGCGAGAGATGCAACTATACGGCCAAACTGGAGGCTGAGCTCTCTCAACTTAGGACTGGCAAGACCAGACAGGAGGAGAAGGTTACCCCACACACTATAGACCCAGTCTCACATAGTACCATCACAACCTCAAATCATACACATAAACACACAAAGACATACTCGGAGGCTCTGATCAGAAATCTACCAAAACAGCAGAGGCCACCAAAGCAGACACCCAAACAACCACCACCTCAGAACACAACACCTGCAACACATAGACCTCACAGTCAGAGTGTCAAACAGTCACAGCCCTTAAGGCCAAACACAATGCCAGACACACTAGTCATTGGTGACTCCATAGTCAGACACACTGACGCCCCGCCACCAGACTGAGTAAGGAGAGAGTTACAGTAAGCTGCCTGTCGGGCTAGAATCCACCACATAACGCAAGCACTCCGGTCTCTGAACAGCGGTACAAATATGACTCAGTCATTGTCCACGCTGGTGTAAACGACCTGAGACGTACCTCCTTGGACTACATGAAAAGAGACATTGAGGAGCTCTCTGATTATGTAGCCCAGGCAGGTATGACCCTGACCTTGAGCAGTATCCTACCTTCACCAAGAATGATGCCACAATACAGAGATAAGATGATCAGCTTTAACAATTGGCTTAAACTCTGGTGTCATTCAAAGGGGATCCAATGTCTGTCTGCCTGGGATGACATGCTGGACAAGCCACGCTGCTTCGCAAGGGACGGCTTGCACCTGTCACCCCTGGGATTCCGGATATTGGCAAAGGCTCTTGCCACCCCCATAGTGTCTTTTTTAGGCAAGGCTCAAATTCTAAACCTACCACCCTAGAACACAAAAAAGGAAAAAAACTAAGGGGAATGCTGCTCAATGCCAGAAGAAGGGGTTGGGAGGGTGGCCTAATGGTTAAGGTATTTGCCTTACAAACAGAAGGTACAGGGTTTGAATTTCACAGGGGATAATTGGCTAGGCTTAAAATGTCTCGCAAGGGCAGTTAGCCTAGTACTAATCTATGAATCTATGAATCTATGAATCTAAATCTCAAAATGCACGCACTCGAGGCCCTTCTCAGTATGGAGAACATCGATGTCTGTGCTGTGACAGAAACCTGGTTCAAGGCTCCTGAGAGCACCCCAGCACTAACAGGTTTTACCTCATATCATGCATTCCGGCCCCAAAATCCGGACAATACCAAGAAAGGAGGGGGGGGTATCCATATTCATCAAGGACACCCACACCTCAAGACTGGTGGCAACGCACGATGCATCGGAGACCATCCAGGTGCAATTAACCATAGGCAAGACTGCTCTGCAAATTGTAGCATGTTACAGGCCATCCTCACAAACTTAGGAACCTCACATGGCTTTCCTGAAAACACTGGAGGGGATAAATGTATCTCCAAACACCATCATACTAGGTGACTTCAATTACCCTAATATAGACTGGGAACACTACTCAAGCCCAAACACCCTAGCCCAAAAGTTCCTGGAATTCATAAACTCAAATGCCATGGAACAACTAGTCACCATCCCCACAAGAGGAGAAAACATACTTGATCTCATCATCACGAACATGGGAGCACAATGTTCAACACCGGAAGTATACCCCTCACTGGTGAGATCAGATCACAAACTACTCTTGCTGGAGGTCCTCATCCCACCCCCACCTGAAATAAAAAAGACCACAGTAACAACTTCTAAAGCCGACTTCACACTTCTAAAGACTAGTGTGGTCTCCTTTAAGGCCCCGAGCCGGAAAACAGTACTCAAGCCGCTGAATCACTTACAAATGCCTTCTACCAGCACCTGCAGGACTGCATGGATAAGGCAATCCCAAGCAAAACAAAGACTCTTTGTACCAAGGGCAAGCGTCCAGTCTGGTGGACCCCAGCCATAAACAAACTCTACAACAAAAGGAGGAAGCTACTACAAGATAGAGCAAAATCCTTAAAAGGTAAGACACCTTTGATCACTATAAGTAAAAACTAAGAGCTCTCATAAAATCATCCAAAGCAAATTTTGAGAGAAAAATAGCTAAAGACTCAAAAGACAATCATAAGGCCTTCTTTAGCTATGTTAGAAACCTGGGAGGAAACTCCAAGATATGCTCAGAACTAGTTCAAAATGATGTGAAGATTACTGATCCTACAGACATTGCCAACATACTGGCTGACAGGTTCAGTGCAAACTTCTCCCTCCCCCAAAAGGAGAGATATCTATACCAAATGGTTGCAGCCCCCAAACATCTCAAACGCCCAAGTGAGAACTGCTCTCTCCAAAGCAAAAACACAGCATCCATGGGACCTGATGGTGTCCCAGGCTGTGTGCTCCACTTAACTCAACGAGGAATTAAACCCACAGCTAGGACAGCTGTTTAATCATAGTCTCACCTCTGGATACGCACTCCAGGAGTGGCGCATGCAACTGTGGTCCCACTTCACAAAGGCGGTGCCTCCACAGACCCTGGAAATTACCGGCCCATTAGCTTGACAAGCCTTATCTGCAAAGCTATGGAGAGGATCATAATGGACCTCATAAATAAAGACATAGGGAATTTGCAGACTTTGGATCCAACCCAGTTTGGCTTTGTCAAAGGCAGATCATGCCTTTTAAACTTGGTTGACTTTTTCGAAACAGTCACCAAAGCCATTGATGAGGGAATGGCAGTCCATACAGCCTACCTCGATCTGGCGAAGGCCTTTGATACAATACCCCACTCGGGTATCATTGAAAAACTCATCAGCTTAAATGTTAACCCATACATCACAAGATGGGTTGCAAACTGGCTGAGTGACAGAACCCACAGGGTCAGAGTTGCTGGCGCCATGTCAGACTCAAAGCCTGTCACAAGTGGTGTCCCACAGGGCTCAGTCCTGGGCCCACTCTTGTTTGGCATCTACTTTTCCGAAGTACAAGCAAACACAGGAGGGTTATGGCTGACGAAGTTTTCAGATGACTGCAAACTGGGCGCCGTAGTCGAAAACACATCTGACACAGATATCCTTCAGAAGGGTCTCACAGAAACGGATGACTGGTGCCAGAGCCATGGCCTAAAGTTAAATGCCAAAAAATGCATAATCATACCCTTCGGGAAAAACAAGGTTACTCCTAGCTACCATATAGGTGGTAATCCTCTGAGCACAGAAGTCGTTATCAGGGACCTGGGGACCCAGGTTGACAGTAGCCTGTCATTCGACACCCATGTAGCTAAAGTAGTTAGGAAGACCTTCTACATTGCCCACCTTATCATGAAGGGATTCACATCTAGATCAAGGGAGGTCATAGTCTCCCTATACTCATCACTCATCAGACCAATGATTGAGTACAATGCCCCATTCGGAATGTATCTGACCCGACACTTGCAGCAGCTGGAGAGGCCACAAAAGTTCCTCACCAAAAGGATAAAGGGTCTCAAAAATCTGTCCTATGCTGCCCGACTGAAAGAACTCCAGCTCTATTCAGTCGCCACCGCTTGCTCAGAGGTGACCTTTGCCTGACATACAAGGCCATGTCAAACCCAGATTTGATGAATATGCTTCACCTCAAAAAATCTAGATCCATCAGAGCCACAAGGGCGGGAGACTTAAACCTCAACACGGCTATTAATAGGACGTGCTGGAGGGATAGCTTCATCACCCAAAGACTCCCTATGCTGTGGAACAAAATCCCGGTATATGTGAGGCAGAGCACCTCGCTGGCCTTGTTCAAAAGAAATCTTGACCAATGGATGGGAGATCGCAGATATACTCCAGGGATTACCTCAGTGTCACTGCTAGACAGAGGCACAGCAAAATAATGGGTATAGTTCCCCATACTAAAGGGGTGGCGTAAGCCACAAAACTATGGGCTAGGCTTATAAATGCCCTTGGGCAGATAGGTTCATAGGTTCATAGGTTCATACTAGGCTATGTAATTTAATTCATACACATTTGTTACCATGCTGCCTGGGATAGCTAGGATGTGCTGAAAGGATGCAAGGAAAATTAAATTGTTACAGTAACTCTGAATTTCTTTTTTTATCATGAGTTTGTTCAGACTATAACTGAGTAAAAGGTTCTTAAAGAAAACGCTCTAAAATGCACCTGAAAAGCATCTTGAAAACACAAGGCTTCTAGAAAAGACTGAAGAGTATGCCAGAAAGTGAGAAAAGGAAGATACAAGGCAATTAGTATGGTGTGGTGATTCCAGGATGGGATGAAAACTGGGTAATATCACCTGTTGATTTATGTGGTAGAAACAGTAGGTATTGAGGGGCCATGGTGTCCTTCACCTACGACTATTTCACCTAAAGCCAGCCCAGTACATAGGGCTATTGCAATGTAACATCATTGCAACTAAATGCAAGTCACTGTAAATGTTCCTGTCTGGAAAGGGTCAACTTGTGGTGTACACACAGGTCTTTCGTAATGCAAGATAATTCTGACTGCAGTTCTGTAGGTACATTTTCTAATGCTCTCTAGCATGAGTGGAATGGCTGCTTAGAAGAAGTGTCAGTGACATGGTAATACTTTTACTGGAAGTATCCAGGGACCTCCAACATTTCACTTGCTGGAGGCCAAAAAATGCTAATACCAGGCATGACAGTAACTCAGTAAGACTTATTTGATAGGGTGAAGTTCAATCACTTGTTAGTAAAATTTGAATGGAACATTGTCTCTTTTCTGTGTCTAGTGACTACACAACTTTTGCCTCAGCCTAAGGTACCAGTCATAAAATCCACTGTTCTGGATATACAGAAGTTGAATATGGAGCCAGAACAGAATCTTCATTCAGAACATAGGCATTATAATTAAGATGACCATTGTAAACTACATTTGATTTGCTACAGTACAGTCCTGAAAATTCATCCAGTTTACTGGGGACTGAAATAAGGCCTCCTTATCTGGGTGACTCAACACACCTGTCAGTCCCCTAAACCTTCCAATGTTGAAAATTTTAGCTTTACATTTTGCTTAATGGCAAAATGAGACAATAATGTCTTCAAATGCATTTACCATTCCATCTCCCCTCCCAGTTACCATTTTCCACTTATCCCAAGCCCTCTTGAATACCTCTGTAGTTTCCATCTCAAACATCAATTCCAGTAAGCCATTCCATGGATTTACATCCCTCACTATGAAAAAGATATTTTAGAGCCAGGGAGCAACTGGTTTCTTCACACTGCCTTTGCCCTTCCTTTCCCTTCTATCCTTCCTATTCAA
Source organism: Protopterus annectens (assembly GCF_019279795.1). Lineage (NCBI taxonomy): Eukaryota > Metazoa > Chordata > Ceratodontiformes > Protopteridae > Protopterus > Protopterus annectens. The sequence goes on from NC_056750.1 coordinate 767,698,052, forward strand.
AATAACTCATTTACATGTCTAGGACCTTATCTTACCAGCTCTATCAGTGTTCAGACTTGCATGACTCTCTCGTCTACACATTCAGCCTGTATTAATTACCTCTGAGGATGTGTATCATTTTTTTTTTTAAAGACAGCAAATTAAGAAAGCAGCTGGTCCAGAAGGGGTTTCATCCTCCTGTTTAAAAACCTGTGATCAACTGGCTCTTGTTTTATACTCAGATTTTTAATAAATCATTTGAGCTGTGTGAAGTTCATTTATGTTTCAAACAAGGCACAATCATTCCAGTGCCTAAAAAATCCACTATAACAGGACTGAATGACTTTGACATCAGTGGTCATGAAGACTTTTGAGAGGCTGGTGTTAGCTCACTTGAAGGATATTACAGCTCCCTCATTGGACCCCCTTCAGTTTGCTTATTGAAAGAACCAGTCAGTGGATGATGCAGTTAATATGGGCCTGCACTGTATCTTGCAACATCTTGACAACCCGAGGGACATATGCAAGGATTCTGTTTGTGGACTTCAGCTCTGCATTTAAGACAAAGATTCCAGAACTTATTCACTTGAAACTCTCCCAGCTTTCCATTCCTGCTTCTGTCAATAGATCACCAATTTTCTAACCAATAGGAAACAGCAGATGAAAATGGGGAAATTTACATCTAGCTATCGCACAGCCAGTACAGGTTCCCCACACAGATGTGTACTCTCCCCACTATTCTCCCTCTACACTAATGACTGCACATCTAAGGACCACTCTGTCAAACATTAAATATGCAGATGATACAGCTATCATCAAGCTCATCAGAAATGGTGATGAGTCTGCATACAAATGGGGAGATTGAGCAGCTGGCCTTTTGGTGTAGTCAGAATAATCTGGAACTGAACACTCTTAAAACTGTGGAGATGACAGCGGACTTCAGGAGTGGCACTACATCATCATCCCCCACTTTATATTTAATACTGCTGTGTCAGTTGTGGAATCTTTCAAGTTTTTGGGATCTATAATCTCCCGGGACTTGAAGTGGGAGACCAATGTAGGGTCTATCATAAAAAAGGCACAACAGTGAATGTACTTTCTGCTACAGCTGAGGAAATTCAACCTCTCAGGAACTGTTGATTTAGTTCTATATAGCAGTCACTGAGTCTGTTCTCAGCTCATCCATAACAGTGTGGTTTGGATCTCTGTCTAATCATGACAAAAATAGGTTACATCGAATAGTCAAGTCTGTCGAAAATTTTGTTGGTGCTAGTTTGCCCTCCTTACTGGACCTGTACTATTCCAGAGTCATGAAAAGGGCAGGGAAAATCATCACAGCCCATCACATTCAGGCCACCATCTTTTTGAACTATTACCTTCAGCCAGGCATTATAGATTAATATGCACCAAAACAAGCAGATACAAGAGCATTTTTTTCTGCTCATAAATGGTTATCTCAGCTTATTAGATTGGGATATTCTTTTTCCCCAAGCCTCCAAGGATTCTGCAGTATTGTTTACATATTGTTAATACCTGTTTTTCTAAGTTTACTTCAGTATTTCTTGCACCGAGTTGCATTTTGCACCTCGTATGTATATGTATATTTACTTTGTCTTGTTCTTAATAGTTGCATGTACGTCATTTGTCTTGTTCTTAATACTTGAATGTATGTCATTTATGTAATTCTTATTTGAAGAGTCACTGAAACTAGAGTCAAATTTTTGTATGTGTGCATACTTAGCCAATAAATGTGATTCTGATCTTGTGACTTCTCTTTCCCTCTCCCGTTCCTCGGACTCAAGTGAGAAAAGCTCTAGCCTTTTGGTTATAGTCTTTCCTTGCCATATCACAGCTGTTTCTGGCAGCTTTCCTCCTGAATTCTTTCCAGTGGCTTTAGGTTCTTTTTTTTCTTTATGTGGATTCCAAAACTGTAGACAGTACTTCGGTGATCTGAAGCATCACCTCTGCTTCTGGATTCTATCCTCCTAAGGATACACCCAGTATTCTGTTTGCCACTATTACTCTCCTCTCATTCTGCAAATTGTGGTCCAGTCTGAGTGCGAGTCCCCCTTTTATATGTTTTCTCATAAACAGTTCCACTTCCTTAGCTCATTTTGAGGGACAGATCATTATGCTCAAAGTGTAGAACTTTGTAACTAATTGTACCGAATTTCAACTGTGAACTTTCTGCCCACTTGTTCAACCTTTCCCAATCCTCCCAGAGACTCCTCCCTCCAATATCCACTGCAGCACATATCCTTGGGTTTTCAAAGAGATTGATACTTCTCTCTATTCCCTCAGATATGTCTTAGACAAGCATAGTGAGGAGTATTGGACACAGGACAAACCCATACTGTATTCTACACTTTACCAATTACCGACAGTCTCACCACAACCTTTTCAGGTCCTATCATTCAGCAATGCAGGTACCCAATTTCTCTGTCTTGGTCCTTCCCTCACCCCCTCCAGTTGTTTGTGTGTCTGTGGGGCCAACTCAAACCCTTGCAGAGGCCCAGGTAAACTGCCTCTGCTATTACCCTGTCTAGTTCACCTATGGCCATCAAAAAACTGGATCAGCTCCTGCTATGAACCAATGCTAATTGCTGTTCTGGATACTGTTGCCCTCTATTAATGAGGTCTATCTTCCCTGAGTATGTTTTTCATTACTTTCCATGCCACCATGGTTTAGCTAGCATTAGAGAATGTAGTTCCTCGAATTTGTTTCTCTCACCTTGGTCACACATTGTCTGTATAGCACTTCTTTGCTGGTCACTGTTCCGTTGAAGATCAGGGGAGTCTGCCAATGCAATAGTCACATTTCTGAAGACTCACAGAAATAGCTTAAGTCCCTGAGATTTATTTTCCTTATGAACAACCAGTTTCCTCTCCAACTCCTCCCTCTCTCTCTTGGTGCCTGTTCACTGTTCCCTCTTTTCTGATCTGTCTCCATCCCAGCATGGCACTCTCCTGTTTTTCTTTTGTGAAGACTTCAACATAGTATTCATTGAATACGTCTGCTTCTCCAAGTCTTCTGGGATCAACTTCCCAACTTTATTCAGGCTGGCCTATTCTGTCCCTCCTCTTTCAGCTTAAAAAGTTCTAGCTTCCTTTTTCATCTTTAGCTTTTGCTGCCCTCACCATATATACTGGCTTTTTGATAGCCTTCTTGTACTGTAAATCCTCCACATCCCCATCAGTTCTTTTCCACCTGCTGTAGGCAGTATCCTTTGCTCCAGTGTCTACCCTCATATTCCTATATAACTACATTGCCTTTCCCATGTCAGCTCAGACCCTTAATATTCCATCCTAGACTCATTTCCATAGTTTGTTTACTGCCCCTCTATATTAAACCATGCTGTAAGCAAGATCACTGTTGGCTGATAACATCTAAACCTGGACATCAATGGCATCCTCTGCATTTATTAGAATGACCACACATCTATCCTTTCTAGAACAGTCCTAAACACAGAGCTGTAGCAAGAGTAGGGCACAGGGGACAGCTACCCTGAATAGCAGCAGTCAGGGATGCAATCAGCAGCTTTTATGAGGTGCGGCTTATTCCCAGTAGGGAAACATATGCACTCTCGGAATGCATTTAAGCAGCAACTCGAGTGATCATGGCAGATTCAACACTTAAATGGCAACTAATACAATTACTTGCTACACTTGACAACATATGGAGTGCTTCAGCCATGACCACAAATGCAGTATCAGAATAATTTATTAAGCCATAATATCCTCATGGCTTCATAAAGTAATGCCAGTATTGCACTCCTCCATCATCTGCCGATTTTGTCAATAGCTTGCATGCAGGATAGCTGCCTCCTTTGCCCTGGTCTTGTTACAACTCTGCTCTTCTTTCTACCTAATACTTTTGTTTTCTCCTCAAATCTATATCTCTTATGTCTCATGAAATGATATCAGTCAGCTTCTACCTTACTCTACCTTAACTTCCACTTAATTGGCAGATAATTTTACAGATTCTAACCCTCGCTATACTCTTTTCCCATCTCTGATTTAGTGTTCTTTTTCCTCTCTAACTTCATATAACTCTTATGTATGTTGCTACTCCATTTGTCTCTCTTCCTTCTCTATCATTTTTGAATGACATTTTCCCTGTAGCACTGTATTTGCATGTAATCTTTTAAGACCGTCTACAACACAATCATAATAGCAATTCTTTCACCAAATGCTCAGAGTTCTGGTTCCACAATGCTTAACTAGAATGTTCATCTCTTAGCCAGCTGGATGTGGGTACTATAATTTCTCACTGCTGGTTATGCCAGCCTCCAAAAAGATGAACTGACTTAAAGGAAATTAATATATTAGATGTTCAAAACAAGTAGTCAAGTATGTATAATAAAATAAGCTAGCTCTAGTAATGTGTGAATTGGGTCCAGGAAAGAACAAAACGTTAGAGACCAGTATGCTAACGGAAATATATCAGGATTCACAATTTCTGAAGTAAAATGCTTAGACTGTTAGCTGCAGACATGTGAAACAACAATTACAAGAGATTCCTTAAAGAAGCAATGCACTGCAAACACGGAGTGATGATAGTCATTTAAATGTATGTATGTATAATATATATATATATATATATATATATATATATATATATATATATATATATAGGCAAGGAAGTTGGATATAACTAAAATATAAATTTCACAATGGAAGATATTAAAAAAAAAAAAAAAAAAAAAAAAAAAAAAAAAAAAACTATTGAAATCATTAAGTGCCAGTGAGAAAATATTTATCCTATATTGCATGCTGTTTGATTAAAGTGTCATTTGTTATCAGGCTACAGATGAAGGTTTTCAGTCTGTGGTCTGAGCTGTTTTGTATCTTGTACTTGAAATGCAGTTTAGTACTCTGTTACAGGCAGTAAACTACTCATTGACAAGCTATGATTGATTGCAAGAGGATAGAGCTGCTTTGTCTAGATAGTTAACCAGCTTGATTGGATTAAAGCAGCTACACAATTTGAGATGTCTAAGTTTCAAAAAAATGTGCACACCATTTTCAAGACAGACTAAAATTTAGGAATTAATAAAAAATGTAAAAGTGATAAATACACTAAATGAAAGGAGGTAGGTGGAAATGTTAATATGTTTAGCAGTACAAGAATAGAGGGACAGCTTCAGAAATAAGATATTTAAATTGTTAGCTGTAGTAAAGTAAGACAATTAGGTAAGTGAGTCACAGTAACTGTTCTCTAGCAAAAGGAGTAAATCAGCATTTGTCTCAAATTGGAAAGGAGCAGAAGCTTTTCATGGCTATTATTACAGTGTTAGTTCATGTCTATTTACATCGAAACGTCAAAAGAGCGAATGCTCTTAAATCGACACAGAATAACCAAAGCTCTTAAACCTTGAACAGCCAGAACAGTGATTTTTTTCCCCCGGGGGAAAAAAATTGCTAGGTCTACAAAAAAAAAAAAAAAAAAAATTCTACACGCACAATAAACTGAGGTTTTGCCCCCCGCCAATGTGGAGGGTTGTGCCCCCCACACACACCCTTACTTAAATATACCAACTCAGAGATTGCACTAAACTGGAGGAAATGGAAAAGTCCCAACAATGGCCCAGCGATTTTTTTTCCCTGTTAAAAAAATCTCTGTTCTGGTCGTTCGAGGTTTAGGAGCTTCGGTTATTCTGTATCGATGTAACAGCATTCACTCTTTTGATGTTTTGATGGCATAATATAGACCCTGTTAGCTCTATGGCCCTAAGAAGAATATAGCAATAATTAATGTTATTTATTTTAAGGTAGAAGGGAACTTGTTTTTAATAAAAAAGAGATTTGGTTCAGTTGGGATATTTAAAAATATATAGATAAAAATGAGAGAAAAAGAGACTGAAGGAATACTTTGCAACAGAAAGAAAGAATATACAAGTAGAATAAAGGACCTGCTTTATTGTGTCGCAGTTTGGCTTAGTCTAGAACACCGAGTTAGTGGACAGTCAAGACAAGATACTGACTTCTATATACAATAGTAATGCGCAAATAATGTTATAGGAATCTCACTTGAATACTTCACACTCTAAGTGTTATACTTTTTAGGAGGTCTTTTTGCTTGAACATAATAGTGAAATAAAGGTGTCTTTGATAACTGAAAAGGATAACAGAATAAATACTGAGAAACAAATGAAGGACAGGCAAGGAAAACTTCTAGTGAGGAGAGGGTGCAGTAATTCCACTGGATGCAAAGTAAATACATATAACCTACCAAAGGAAATTAGATTAGAGAAGATATAAAGTATATTAATGGTAAATTTAGTGTTTCAGCACTGATGTACAATAGTGGCTGGATATTGAAAAACTACACAAAATAAGGAAGATATCTCTATAGGGATAATGTATCTCAGAATACCATAGGACCGATATTATAGCTGAACAGTACATAGATGTGCATACACACAGACATATATATATATATATATATATATATATATATATATATATATATACACACACACACATATATACACACACACACACACATACACAATTCCCTGATGTGTGTATTAGGCAAGATCAGATAGAGGTTATATAGGAAAGAATACTGAAACATGTGAATCATGAAAACACAGGTGATAATACGGATCTATATTATATCATCGAACACTTAAAAAAACGAATGATGAATAATTGACCCCATGTAAGCAAAAGCTTACAATCTCCAAAGCTCACAACAGCGATTTTTTTACCAAGGGAAAAAAAAAAAAAAAAAAAAAAAAATCGCTGTTCCAAAAAAAGAAAAAAAAAATTGAAGGAATACATAAAGTGGGGGGCTGTGCCTCCCACCTCAACCCTACTTAAATATATCAATTCCAAGATTGCATTACAGTGCTGAAAACGGCAAAGTAACGGAAGCGGCCAAGCAAATTCTTTCCTTGGGAAAGAATTCGCTTTAAAGCCACTTCACTATTTTGCCTTTTTTTTGTTTTAAGTTTGACCAAGACGCATTTGACAGAATGCGTCTTCGGTCATCTAATAGGAACCCGATAATACATATAGGTACATGGTTTGACATCAAGTTCTGTAAACAAGTAGTCTGTTGTGATAAAATACTGGCATTTTCCAGTATGTCTTTGGAAAAGGAAGCCATTTAATGATTTGGTAGATCAAACTGAAGTGAAATGGTATTAGATTTGTACCCAAGTAGTCAAGAGTTTACAAGTGATTGGTATAATTGTAAACTGAAGATAAGTGTGGTCACAATGAAAGCAAATGAGCTATGAATAATAGTCGCAATAGATATCTAGACATTTAAAAGTAAAGGATTTACAGAAGCAAAAATAAGTAAGTGGAGCATATCCGGTTGAAGAGCAACTGAAGCAACTAGAATGTTACTTAAAATATGAACATAGAACTATGCTCACAAAGCTGAATATAACTACACATCTTAGTTATAATACTGAGATTGCTTGGATAGTATTGATCCTATAATTCCTATGCTGAGCTCTAAGTATTAGTAAAACATACAATTTAGAGAAACCCGAATCTTGGCAACTACTCTGAAGTGCAAAAGATCAGTTTCCATTTTCAAATGTTCCCAGTTTCAATGGAACCCACACAACAGGTGAGAGAAGAAGACTAAAAATCAGCCAAGTCTGGCTGTTTCAGCTTAAAGCAGCTGCCTCTCCTACAATTCTGTCTCCAGGAGTCCATAAGTAATTTAACTCATTCACGTCTAGAAGCTGTGAACTGCCACACCTTTAACATCTACATAACAGCATTATCCAACCACCCTGTGGACAGTAAATGTGACAGAGGTGCAAAGTATTCTTTATATTGGTGACCACAAAATTATGCAGTCTTTACATCAATACTGTAATATACATTTACTCTCAACAGCTGGAAATTGTTTTCTTTGCTTACAAAAAAAAAAAGAAAAACTTTTCTTGTATTGGAAATTCAGAAGTAGTTTTGTTCACCCAGATTTAAAAAAAGTCAGATATGTATGCAATTCCTTTCTGAAGGCTTGTTTATTGAAATATTTACATAACGATATAACCATGGAAAATTATGCCTATTTGTATAATTGACTATGAATAACACTGGGTATCTCTCAAGTATAAACAATAATCCTCTTGAATATGATCTATGGCTTTACCTGATCATATGACTTGGCTTTTAAAACAACATACATATAGAAATATTACATATCCTCACAATTACGAGCAAACAAATGTCTTCAATGTACTGCAGTATACATGCAGAAGCAGTGTTTATGTTTCCATTCCCTGCAATGATATTTCTTATTGTCATTAACAAGTAGATCATTCAAGTATGAAAATCATCATCTTTCCCCATTGGGGGTCGCCACAGTGCATCATCTCTTTCCATTTCTTCCTATCCTCTGCATCTTGCTCTGTCACACCAACCGCCTGCATGTCCTCTCTAACCACATCCATAAACCTTAACTTAGGCCTTCCTCTTACCTGGCAGCTCCATCCTTAGCATCTTTTTCCCAATATACCCATCATCCCTCCTCGGCACATGTCCAAACCAATGCAATCTCGTCTCTCTTGCTTTGTCTCCAAAACTGTCCAACATGAGCTGACCCTCTAATATACTGATTCCTAATCCTATCCATCCTAGTCACACCGAGTGCAAATCTTAACATCTTTAACTCTGCCACATCCAGCTCTGACTCCTGCCTTTTTGTCAGTGCCACTGTCTCCAACCCATATAACATAGCTGGTCTCACTACCCTCTTGTAGACCTTCCCTTTCACTCATACTGGTACCAGTCTGTCACAAATCACTCCTGACACTCCTCCACCCATTCCACCCTGCCTGTATTCTCTTCTTCACCTCTCTTCCACATTCACCGTTACTCTGAACTGTTGATCCCAAGTACTTAAACTTGTCCACCTTTACCAACTCTACTCCCTGCATCCTCACCATTCCTCTACCCGCCCTCTCATTTACACACATATATTCTGTCTTAGCCCTGCTGACCTTCATTCCTCTGCTCTCTAGAGCATATCTCCACCTCTCCAGAGTCTCCTCAACCTGATTCCTACTCTCACTACAGATCACAATGTCATCTGCAAACATCATAGTCCACGGAGCCTCCTGTCTGATCTCATCTGTCAACCTGTCCATCACCACTGCAAATAAGAAAGGACTCAGAGCTGATCCTTGATGTAATCCCACCTCCACCTTAAACGGATCTGTCACTCCCACTGCAGTCCTCACCACTGTCACACTACCCTCGTACATATTCTGTACCACTCTTACATACTGCTCTGCCACTCCCGACTTCCTCATGCAATACCACAACTCTTCTCTAGGCACCCTGTCATATGCTTTCTCCAAGTCTATAAAGACACAATGCAACTCCTTCTGACCTTCTCTGTATTTCTCCAATAACACTCTCAGAGCAAACATTGCATCTGTAGTGCTCTTTCCTGGCATGAAACCATACTGCTGATCACTAACCATCACCTCCCTTCTTAACCTAGCTTCTACTACCCTTTCCTATAACTTCAAGCTGTGACTGATCAATTTTATCCCTCTGTAGTTACTGCAGCTCTGCACATCACCCTTATTCTTAAAGATAGGTAGCAAAACACTTTTTCTCCACTCCTCATGCATCATCTGACTTTCCAAAATTTCATTAAACAATCTAGTTAAAAATTCCACTGCCATTTCTCCTAAGCACCTCCATGCTTCCATTGATATGTCATCTGGGCCAACAGCCTTTCCATTCTTCATCCCTCTTCATAGCTGTCCTTACTTCCTCCTTGCTAATCTGTTTCACTTCCTGATTCACTATCCCCACATCATCCAACCCTCTCTCTCTCTCATTCTCTTCATTCATCAGCCTCTCAAAATACTCTTTCCATCTACTCAACACACTCTCCTCTCTTGTGAGTACCTTTCTCTCACTATCCTTTATCACCCTTACTTGCTGTACATCTTTCCCAGCTCTGTCCCTCTGTCTAGCCAATTGGTACAGGTCCTTTTCTCCCTCTTTAGTGTCCAGTCTCTCATACAACTCTCCATACTCCTTATCCTTAGCTTTTGCCACCTCTCTCTTTGCCATGTGCCTCATCTCCTTATACTCATGTCTACTTTCTTCATCTCTTTGACAATCCCACTTCTTCGCCAGCCTCTTCCTCTGTATACTCTCTTGTACTTCCTCATTCCACCACCAGGTCTCCTTGTCCTCCTTCCTGTCCAGATGCCACACCAAGCACCTTTCTAGCAGTCTCCCTTGCTAGTTCTGCTAGTTCTTCATTCAAGTATGAAAATAATAAATATAAAAATATGGATAAATGACAGCAATGGTTAATATTGCCACTGTAGTGCACCACAGACTGATAAATAATCTTAGTGTAAATTTGATTCTTACACTTTGTCTTTTTTATTTGCTGCCTTTTGTTAATGTGTAGGTCACCTGGCAAAGGAAGCAAACCCCATAAAAAGTGTTGCTGAATCATAAAGAACTATGGATATTACATTTTAAGTATTACAATGATGCTGGACGTAAATTAATTAAGTCTGGACTTTATCTTCTACCACCAAATATGCTGAATTATTCCATTTGTCAACCACACTGTCTGTGATGAAGCAGGTTCTAATCAAAAATTAAACAGTGGTCTTTTACCCTAGCATTATTTCCCAGTGTTATTCTATCAAGTTACTCTCAAAGCCCCTTACATACTCCCCTTTTAATTCTCTCTCTCTCTTCCTTTTGAAAAGGTTGACCTCCTTACCCTCTTATACATGATTCCCATATTCCCTGTAGCATTCCATTCGCATCCCTCTGCATCCACACCCAACATTATGACCTCTCCAATTATAACAGCTTCAGATTTTCACAACAGACTCAAAAGTATGACTTACTCAAGGCCTAATAAAAGGGACATTACCACCTTCCTGATCCTGGATTCCACCCACCTGTCTATGTATACTGGCATATGATCCACTTTTAATTTACTATTTGGACATTTGTTAACCGGGTTAGTCCAACTGGGCCAAATAAGGCCTCTTTTCAGTGGGTCCCAAAGATAAAGCTCCAGCATACAGATTAATGAAATTGCAGACTAGAAATGTAAGCCACGGTGGTGCAGCAGTAGCGTTGTCTCCTCACAGCAAGAGGTCCTCCTGTTCGATTCTTGGTTGGAGCACCTTCTGTGTGGCGTCTGCATGTCCTCCACGCAGTCGAGTGGTGTTCGAAAGACATGCGTGAATGGGTGTGCCTTCGTTGAAGGCCGGGCGTCGGGCTTGCACCTCGGCACTGTAAAAATCTACTGCCAATTATTAGCGGACCAGAGTTCTGCTGTGGCGACCACCCCTAACCAGGAAAAGCGGAAAGAAGAACAGACTAGAAATGATATAAGCAGTGGATTCAAAAATAGAAATCCATAGAGAGAATAATTCATGTAATATGCATGGTTGAAAAGAAAAAAGTACAAAAAACATATGAAGGATGGGCTGAGGGGTACAACTGAAGAATATACATATATACAAAATAATAGTTGGTATCAGCATAGCCTTTATAAAATAGCATCATAGTTATGTAATTATGTGGAATTTTACAACAGATTGAGTGATTTTCATAAGTGCAATGTACAGTGGGTAGGCTTTTGCCACTAGTAGATCACTTTTTGCCTCATGGCTTAGGTTATCCCTACTAATACCTACCAGATACTTTTCCTGTTCTTGTGTCTTATAGGTTCATAGGATGATACTAGGTTATTGGCCTGGAAGACCTTATAAGCCTAGCCAAGAATTTCAACCATGTTCCCACAAAGTTGGCAATTGTTTTCCCAGTCCAGCAGGGACACAGAAAATATACCCCTGAGATCCCGCCTGTTTCCCATCCAGTCGTCCAGGTTCCTCTTAAAGAGGGCTAGTGAGGTACTCTGCTTCACATGGAGAGGAAGTCTTGTCCACAGATGGGGGAGTCATTGGGACACAAATCTATCCCTCCAACAGGTTCTATTAATGTAACTGACCAGGTTTGAGACCTTTTGTGTGGGTTGCGCGAGTGGAGTTTGACTTACAGATATGCAACAACTCCATCAAGGCGGAGTCAGAGATGGCCTTATATGCCAGACACAGGTCACCTCTGAGAAGTCTGTATGAGACCGAGTAGAGGGACAGAGCTTTCAGCCTATCTGTATAGGATAGGTGTTTCAGATTCTGAATTTTCCTGGTCAGGAACCTCTGTGGTCTCTCCAACTGCTGCATGTCCCTGGCAAGGTACATTATGAAGGGAGCATTGTACTTGATAATAGGTCTGATAAGGGAAGAGTACAGGGATGTTATGACCTCCTTGTTCTTGGATGAAATACCCTTACTTATGAGGTGGGCCATGTAGAAAGCCTTCCGTACAACGGAGGCAACATGGTGGTCAAAAGTCAGGGTGCCATCAACCTGGGTGCCCAAGTCCCTCATGATTGATTGGGTGCTTAGTACATTGTTATTAATGTGATAATTAGTGGGTACACTATTTTCCACAAAGGGGATAATGATGCATTTCTTGGCATTGCGTTTGAGGCCATGCTTCTGGCACCAGTCATTAGTTTGGTTAAGGCCCTCTTAGATGATGATCACATCACTAGGGGAATTTATGACAGTGCCCAGCTTGCAGTCATCTGGAAACTTGTTCAGCCACAGACCACTGGTTTTGGCTTGCACCTCAGTAGAGGCCCCAAGACTGATCCTAGGAGTATGCTGTTACAGGTCTACCACTAGAGGTGGCTTCCCCTATTTTGACTGAGTGGGTTCTATCAGTGAGCCAGTTAGCTACCCATCTGGTAACATAGGAGTTGATGCCTAGCTGGGAGAGTTTATCTATTATGCCTAAGTGGGGAATAGTGTCAAAGGCTTTGGCTAGATCAGGGTAGGTGGTGTGCACAGTCTTGCACTCATCCATGGCTTTGGTGACTGTTTTGAAGAAGGTGACCAAGTTTAAGAGGCAGGATCTCCCTTTGACAAAACCAAACTGTGTGGGATCAAACATTTGGAGGTTGCCAATGTCCTTGTTTATAAGGTCCATGATGATGCATTCCATGGCCTTGCAGATCAGGCTAGTTAGGCTGATTGGCCTATAATTGCCTGGGTCAGTGGATGCTCCACCTTTGTGCTGAGGGATGACAGTGGCAGTCATCCATTTTGCTGGGATGAAGCCGGTGCACAGGCTTTGGTTGAATAGGATGCCTAGTGATGCTGAGAGCTCTTGCCTGAGTTCATGTAGGACACGGCCACAGATGTTGTCGGGTCCCATGGAGGCTGTATTTTTTGCCTTTGACAGGGCATTAATAATCTGTTCTCAATGCATATTTGGTGTCAGGGATTAATGTTCCCCAAGTGCAGCTTCATTCATTTGGAATAATATAAAAGTGGAACTACCAGACTTTACACACTAGATCCTGTTTTTTAGTTCCCTAGTCGTGCTTGCTTACTTAACCATCATCTCAAACTTAGTGCCACATACAAAAAAAAAAGTTTTTCCATATCCTGCATGAGGTCTGGGATAAGCACAATGAAACAGCATGACCCAGGAGTAACCCATAAGGAACACTGCTTGTCATCTTCTTGCGCTCCAATAATTTCCACATTTTCTTATTTTCCTTATTATAACCACTTCTACTCATCTGAAGGTTTTCTGTCCATACCCTTCTCATAGTTACTTTAAAAGCCTGCAGTGTGGAACTTAACTGAAATCTGGACTCTGCTCAATTCCCTAGTGCCCAATTCAAAGAACTGGATTAAGTAGATTTGACAAGATCAACATGCTGAGAAAAGCCATTCTGTTCCACAATTCCTGCAGACTTTGAATTCAGCATCTTTTCCATCATCTTTCCACCAGCATAACTATCAACATATTAGTGTAAGGAATCTGGACAGAGATTAAAATAATGGTGAGATAAAGGCCTAAAAAGAGAGACTTTAAAATATTGCTCTTCCAAAATTAGAAAGTTGCTAGAACAACAGGATTTGTATTAGCATACAGTTCCTGAAGGATATGAAGTTTGAAACTCAAATGCATATCATTATTTAGTGATAGTCAGTGATAGTCCAGAAAACCACAAGTTTTATGAGAAGAGACCAAAAATATAAGGCAAAAATCTGGACATTCTGTGAAATTCTGGACAGATAATAGGTATGCCCACCGCTAAAGACAGACTCGCTGGCTTGTAGTTTTCTAGTCTCGTCTTGCTCTCATTCTGCAGACTGGTACCACTGTCGCTAACCACAAGTCCCGTCTGATTCCTTATTATACTTTCCTACCTCCTCTGCTATTATCTTCACAGCTGCTTATTCTTCCATTGTTTCCATTGTGTCATAGGTTAATTATGCATTTCTCTTCTCAGAATAATCCCTCATTTTGTTTTCTTCCTCATTCTCACTTTTATTTTTAAAGGTGCCCTAACAATTAATGCTGTGCTGTGGTTATATATTTAACTTTTCTTCAACAACGTTGCCAAATATTTTACATATTATTCCTCTTGATACGATGGCAGCATGTAGCCTCAACCAACTGCACTCATCTGTCTTTCATTCTGATGGCTTGGCCACTGACCTAATGAAGGACTCTACTTTTCATTTAGTTACTTTATTAAAATCTTATGGATCAATATGGTCATGTTTGTTTGAGAACACAGTCATATTATTTACCCTTTCTGACATTTCAAATTGCTTCATGACACTACACTTCCTGCTGGGTTCTACTACTTAAAGATATTTGTACTTTCCTTGATCATGTAGCCCCAGCAAAATCTCAAGATTTTTCTTTAACGTTTTAACTTTTTAAATAAATTGGTTTGTGTAGAATACAATATGCTCTCTAAATTATTCAGTATATTTCTTTATGCAGAGATTTCTGTATAGATGCAGACATACATTTTCCCTTTGCTTTTGCAGTGAGAATTCATTTCATTAATCATTCCTGCTTTTTCATAAGCCCAAAAATTCCACATATTATATGAATTAGCATCATTAGCGGAGTTATCATTTGAAACACTGTGCTCTGTAATTTTGCATTCTTATCAGTAACTTTTGACCCAGTAGCTTTACGTGGTGCCCTCAGTATGTTAGTTTTCATTTCTGTGCCTTTTTATTTACATTTGTTGACTGGGAGTGTCCGACCGGATGTAGGTTCATTTTCAGCGGAGGCCCGGGGAGAAAAGCTCCACAGTTAAAATATACAGACATTAGTTACATTGGATTTACAAAGCAATTAACAATTTGATCAACATAGCAATTAACAATTACATAGTTACAGATGAAGAACATAGTACATCAGTAGACAACTAGAATCTTTATCATCTGTGAAGTACATAATAGGCATTAACAATTGTTACAATAAGAAATTCTTGCTGTATAATAAGTAGTTAGGCTTATCAGCATCCGAGCTTGCTATAATCAAGGTAGTTAGTGGGGTGGAAAGAAAGGTAGTGGGTGATATTAGAGGGGGAGTTGCAAGGGCATAGCCAGCATATTTTTAGGTGCGCTTTTAGTAAAGTTTTGAAGTGGTTGCATGGTGGTATGGAGGTAATTTTGGGTGGGAGGAAGTTCCATAATTTGGCTATGGTGCAAGAGAATAGTGCTTCTTTGGCAGAGTTATTGGCTTTCGTGACCTGTAAGTGATTTTTGTTGCTGGATCTTAGTGGTCTGATGGTGCGATAGGGTTGGAGTAGATTCTAGAAGGATGAGACTTTTAGTGGATGGTTTACTAGTTTGTGGGCGAGTGTAAGTTGATACCATTGAAGGAGGTGAGGGAGTTCAAGACAGTCCAGTTCAGCAAGTGAGAGACAGTGGTGACTACAGTAGGATGCCCCTGTGGCGAATTTGACAATTTTGTTGTTGCAGGTCTCGAGCTTGTTTTGATTGCATTGTCTTAGGTTGGTATATATTGGAGAAGCATAAAGTAAGGTGGAGATAAGGTGGGAATTTGCTACTGAAATCTTTGATGCTTTGGTGAGAAGTTGCTTATTTCTGTAAAACGCTCCTAGTTTTTTGTGGACTTTTTTTATGGTCATGGATATGTGAATGTCAAATTTTAGTCTATTTCCACTCCTAGCAATTTGGTGTGTTCTGTTGGGTGTATAGTGGTGTTGTCTTTTGCCGTGATGTTAAAGTGAGAGTTGTTTTGAGTATGTTTGGGGGTTGGAAGATGAGTAGTTTAGTTCTGTTTGGGTTGAGTATTAAATGGGCATCGGATAACCAAGTTTCAACAGAGAAAAAGGCTTCCTGTGCGACTTTTTGCAGTTTGGGTAGGGACTGGGCTGAGCAGATGAGGGCTGACATGCCTTTCAACCCAAAATGCTTTAAAACAACTCTAAACATGATACACCCAGAATCTAATCCTTGTTTAAATTTAATGTTTAACGTATTAATTCTCTGCATTTCATGTCAGCAATCATTCTTGCAGTCTGTTTTTAGTTATGCATTTCCTGGTTTCATCATATCAACTATTTTACTTTAACAGCAACAACAAATACTTTATTTTCATATTTCATTTCAGTAATATGCAAATTATTTTCAACACACATTTGTCTTCCATGTTATACATATATCCAAAATGATTTTCTTCTACAAGCACTCCTATACACAGCTCCCAGCCTCTATACAATCAAGAACAAAGACAAACAATTAAGGGCAAAGGACCCTGATCAAGAAAGTGTTGTTACATTGGCAGAGTAAGAGGAGTTGTTCAAATGACACATTTTCTGAATAATTTGTTGCTCTAAATTTTGTCACTATTTACTATCACCATTTTATCCTGACATGCTTACAGTCATAAGTAGTACTGCAGGCTTGACTTTCTTCTGCACAAGTCTTCCTGTACAACTCATGGTCCTGCTTTTTAGTCACTGTTGCAATTCATTACACCTCTCTTCCAACATTCCTTTTTCAGCTTTGACTTCCATTTTGTCTTTCACAAATCCATTTACTTGATTTTTAGTGTAAATTTAACTTTACTGACCTTGCTTAAATTCATAGCTTTTGAGAAAATCATACATGCTTCTCTTGTCTTACAGTTCAAATTATTTGATTATTTTATGAATGAATCATGCAACTCATTAAATTCACAGCTGTTGGCTCAGTTTTTCAGCTTGTTGACAAAGTATTATTCATTTCTATAGGACCTTATTCACTTGGAAAAGTCACACATTGACTAAATGGACTTTCTAGAATAACCAGGATTCCTCAACTTTTCCCTATTTAGTGCTGCTTTGCCCTTCTACTCTTCTTGAAAAGTCCACCTTAATTATATTTAAAGCTTCTTTCTCATCACCATGCAGAAAAGTAACACATTGTACATGTTTTGGCTTCTTGATTATTTCACTTGGTGTGAGGAATACATTTTTTTTTAATTTAAAGTTTCCAGATTTTTTTTTCTAAGCTGCCTTACAGTGAGAGAACTCTTGGTGATTGCAGATCAACCTTTTTTCTACCAGCATATTATATTTGTGTACTTATTTTATTTATTTATTTTACATTTGTTGACCGGGCTGGTCTAACTGGATATATGCCCATTTTCAGTAGCGGCCCGAGGAGAAAAGCTCAACACTTAAACAATGAAAACAAAATTTATTCACTTCATGCATCACTTTTATCAGGATACTCATTAAGTATAGACATTGTGTGATCTGGCTTCAGTCCATCTTTTCTGGGTTGTCATAACATAACTGACTACCCACTGCACTTTCTGCTATGCTGATTTCCTTTCAACTTTTACTTTAAAGGACACTAATAAGTATAAGTGCTAAATGGGGAATTTAAAAGCAAGTCCTGAACACTTGAATGCTAACTATGACAACTGTTCATCATTCAGCCAATGGTCCCTGCTGAGCGAAAAAAATTTGATTATTAGGGGCTTTCTTTCAGATTCAGCAGGTGAACCAGCTCCTCCAATAAGACTTTCCTCAGCTGCCCAAAGGTACTGAGAAGGGTCTATATTGTAAGTTCGAAGTTTGAAAACTTTGAATCTCATATGATCAATATATGAGCAAAGTTTTCAAACATTGAACATTTCAATGGACATCACCATAGGGAATATTTCCCTTCAATGTAGTGCAATGTCGGAGTTGGTATATTTATGTAGCGAGGGGGTGCAGGGGGGCTTGCCCCCCTGCACAGAGCATTCAGGTAGGTTTTTTTATTTTTAGTTTGTTTATATTTTATGTTCGATGTTTGAAAACTTCGCTCATATGGAGTCGATCATATGAGCTTCGAAGTTTTCAGACTTCGAACATATAATATAGACCCACTGAGAAGCAGATCAATTTTCAGAAAAAAAAAGTCTAAGGACAAGGACAAAACAAACATTAAGATTGAGACATAGGTTGTGAGGACAGGGAAAACAGGAAAATATCCTCAGACCCTTCTACTTCTGCTCCAGCTCCACAGATAACAGGGTCCCAAGGATATTATCCATACTCAGTAATGACCTTTTCTGAACTAACCAGCACAAACCTATTATTAATTCACGTGATTTCAAGACTACTGTAATATTAATCCCTAAACAAAACTGCTTTATCGGGGTCATGAACCTCAGAGATTGAGTTCTCTATGTTTGACCTCTAAACTATGCTCCACACCATTCTTTAGGTCTTTTAGACGATCCAGATGCATCAGAAGGACTAGGATCAGATGAGGAGAGCTTTTGTCAAGACTCGATCAGAAACATTCCCTCTCCAAAGACTCTGACAGCAGAGAGATCTGGCCCTCCTGCTCTTATTACAGTTGCTCCTTCTCTGGTTCCAGTCCTAGGGATTTCATTGTTATTACACCCTCTTTTCTTTTGCCAGAACCCCTTAGGTGGGGGGTGGCATCAATGGGCATCATTCTAGAGAAGATGGGGTCTGCAAAACCAAGGATATAGTGGTTCCTTCCCTGACAAATATTTTCACCATTCCTGAAAATTACCAAACTGGTTCCCTTCTAGAGGCAAACAGGGATGGGGTCTTATGCCTTCACCTAAAAATTTGGAGTCATCACACAGAATTCCCGGTTGAACAGAACATCCATAAGTTACATAATCCCATAACAAGCCAAACCAAACCCCATTACACAAGGCCATTCCAGCTGATCTACCCTGCCAAAGAAGGCCCAAGAAATTTCCTAGCTGCTAGAAAGAATCATCTAGGAGGTCCCACCAGACTGCAAACAATCCATAGTCTACTCAAGATTTTTTTAATCTAAAAACAAGAGGAACTTCAGGGCTCTAAACACAGTTGTGAAGAACAAGTTCTGGATGGTCACATTGCAATCTATTCTTCCTCTCCCAAGGAAGGGAGACTGATGTGCTCTGTAGACCTTCAGGATGCCTATTCTCATAAAAATTGCATGGCAGTCTAGAAGGTACCTTTGCTTCCAGTGGGGAGTCAGTCACCATCAGTTCAGGGCTCTGCCACTTGGACTCACTACAGTTCCCCAGATGTCAAGTGTATTACAGTACTGGAAAGCAGGGCTTCCATACGTTCCATATTTAGACAACCGTCTCCTCACTGCAACAACAAAGAAATTATATCCAAAACAGAGATTTTTTTTTTGCTCCAGTTTTGTCAGTCCTTGTGAATTTCTGTTAATTACAGAAAATCAAGCTAATAACCCACTCAGTCACAGGATTTCATAGTTTGTCATCTAGATACAGAATCACAGATTGCAAGATTGCCACCATCAAGGATGAGTTCTCTTCACTTACAGGAACAAGACAGCACTCCAAATCCACCAGCATCTCTGATTCTTCATTTAATAGACTCCATGGCATCTTTGATAGCCTTTTGAAAGTTCTGCAGTGGGCACTTTTGGTACAATAGTCTCCACTAACATATCTTCTCCATTCAATAAGACTATTCTTGTGTGATCATCACATCTCTTACTAGATAATGTCTCTTCTGGTTTTGCAAGGACATCCATTTGTTCTCCCTCTTTCACCATGGCCATGGTGACAACAGATACCTACTCATTGGAGTGTGGTGGTATTTTGAGGGAAGGAAGATTCAAGGAATGTGGAGCAGTCTGGAGGATCATATTCACGTCAATGCTCTGGAGATATCAGTCCTCCTGGCACTCCAGGCCCTTTAGGACTTCTGGTCGCAGGGTGTGGTTTCCATCCAGACAAACTTCTGTGGTCTGGTACATTAACAGACAGAGTGGAACTCGTGCATACTCACTATGTTGAGACTTCACGAGTATGGCAGTGGGCAATATCTTCACAATGTTTTCTCATAGCAACACACATACCAGGTTGAATCAATATTCTGGTGGGCAAGCTGAGTAGCTGCATTCTCATTATTAATTAATTAGTGGTCCATCAAATACAGTAACAATGGAAATTTTCAGCTGCTGTAGCCAGTCTTCTTGTGATCTCTTTCCAAACCCAGGAATGTTAAGTGAAGCAGCTGTTTTGCAGTCATCCTGAAAAGGGATGGTCACCAAGAGACACTGTAACCCATACTTGGATATCTGGTCTTCCATATAGCTCTTCACCAGTTCTTCTGATAAAGTTCCTACAGAAAGCTTCCAGGTACAAAGTGAAGGTACCGCTGTATCCTGTAATATTTTTCTTACATATGGCCTCATCTTCTATGATCTCCATTGGTCCAGGATCCCAATCTTGAACTTCAATCATTTGGCCAGCAATCCTCACCTGGATGTCAAATCCATCAAAACTAATGACACGGTGTTCCCACTTCCAATGATGATCAAATATTCATCACTATTTTCTAGGGTGGTACACATTTTGTCTCAGAGAAACCTTCTACCAGAAAAATCTGTAACACCAAATGAGGAAACAAATTCCATATCGGCAGTAGAGAACAGATTTTATCATTTTCTTTCTGGATTTCCTGGCAAGTTTTTTTTTCACTCATATGACAACTGTTCTACCATTAGGATTCCCATGAGACAAGACAATTTCCCCATTGCATCCCTGAAAGTTTCTAAAGCTTAATTAACAGGCAGTCTTCTGTTGAGACCTCCTATCAAAGATACAAGTCTTCAGTGGTTACAATCCCTCATGCATCCTCCCTTTGAGCCTGCCTGTGTGGTTGAAATTACATTACTTTCACTGAAAATTTAATTTTTGGTGGCCAATTACATTACTTTCATGGAAAACTTAATTTTTGGTGGCCATAAATTTGGCTAGATAAATTTCTGAATTGTAAGCTTTGTCATTAAATTATCCTTACTTACTATTTCACAGGGACAGAGTTAATCACAAACTTAATCTTACTTTCATACCCAGTCAGCCAAGTTATATACTTCCTTTCTGGAAAAAAACGGCAATACATTTTACATACCTTAAGTATGCATGGTCAGATTTTACTTGCACCGGAAAAAATCCTTTTGTAAAACTGGCCAGCAATTTGTATATTTTTCTAAAGCCTTAGCCAGGTGTCTCCAACTGCATTTCCATTGTTTATAATTCAAAGGGATTACCCTCTCAACCAAACCAAAGGCACACCCCACTATCATATGCCTCCTTAAAAGTTCTTCGGATAAAGTTCCTACAGAAAGCTTCCATGTACAAAGTGAAGGTACCATTAAACATCTGTGCTGCAGCAGCCTTATCTAACATGCATACTGTTTTAGCAATACAAACTGGATTTCGTTTCCAGATCCAGAACAATCTTCAGCTCCACTATATTCAAAGGTGTCCCTGCCATGATGCAACCTAGGTATCTTGGTAGTTGGGGAATCTGTCAGATGGGAGTGGGGAGCAACATAAAATAGAAAAAAGTTATGTACTTACCACAATGCTATAGTCTTGTCCTTCTCCAACCATCTCTACATCCCTACCTCCTTCCTTCCAAAGTGTCATCATATCCTCATTTGGTTTCTTGACTATAATGAATCAGCCTGAAGGCTTTATACTGTGTATCCCTTGTTTACTAACCGTTTCTTTACTGAGGGTGTCCTTTTCAGGGAGATTTTAGGCAAACTCAATCTTAGGAAATACTACTAGCACAGTGCATTATGGGTGAAAGCAGCTCAAGTGCTGGAGATGCTCTGGAAATACTGCTGGGCTCACATCCATCTTGAGGCAGATAACCCAACTGCCGAGACAGAAGGAGAGGAGCAACAAGGGTCTAGCATTATGGTAATCACATAACTTTAATTTTATAAATTTAGCCTCACAATAGGAAACCCGCTGCATTATTTTGGGAAAGGCCATTTAGCAATCTGTACCAACCAATGCCTCATTGCTGTTTTGTGCACTCATTCAAAATACTTAAACAGATATCATCTCCTGCTCAGGCACATATGCAAGATATTTTATATTACATAACTATATGACTTGTGTGTGTACACACAACTATTCTGACTCTCTAAAGACCCCAATTTGTGCTTTCCAATGAAGAAAACAGTTTTAAGCAGGTTTTCCCAGTTAAATGGAATCTTTTTCCAGCAGAAATTTGCAATTAACTCAGCTATCCATCTTTCACTACTAAGCCAATAAAAGACCTTAAAGATCATTATGTATGTTGCTGCTTCAGAGATAATGGATAAAACCAAATCAGTCCCAATCAATCAATATATGTTGCAGGCAATAATTAGTTTCTGAAACACTGTGTATAATCTGAAATTACAGTTAACAATCCACATATTTAAAAACCCTGGACTTAATCTCCCCAACACTGTACATATTCATACTGTAAATAATGAGTTTTTTGCTTCCTGATATGGTACGCTCTCAATTTCTTTGTCAGTAGTCAACTTTGCAAATGTACAAGAAGCATAATCGGCACATAATATCTGAAGATACTCTACTAGTAAATATTTTAACTGCTGCTGTTGTAAAAACTAACTACTATTGTTTCATCTGTAAATATTAAAAACTGCTATTACCTCTTCCTAAAAATTTAATCCGATATTTAACTATCTTTTTATCCCTCACCATATTTTTGCTGTTTTTTTTTTCTTTGTTATATGGTTGTTTATTGTCAAATAATTCTCTGCTTGCAGCCACTTCATGGCTAAAACTAGGACTGGATCCAGCACAAGTGAAGGGGGTGGGGGGCCTGACTGATTTTTCTTTAATCAAAGACAATATCCATTGAATGGCTTTTAAGCAAATGCTAATCAAATGTGTTTTTTGTTGTTTAGGCTGATTATTGTAAATCCATTCATCAAATAGTCATAGTTGTCCATCTTCAGTACAGGATAGCAAACCTGCCATTTCCCCACTGTAGTGCGATGTCGGAGTTGGTATATACAATTATTGAGGGCATGGGGGGTGCTGGCCCCAACATAATGAATTGCTAGTGTTAATCTAATCTTCCTGTTGTGCTACTTCCTTGTAGATAGCCAACAATGAGTATTCAATGAATGGATTTACGATGATGAGCCTATACAATAAAAAGCACATTCGACAGTTAGAATTTGCTTAAAAGCCATTCGATGGAAATGGTCTTCATTGGATTAACCATAGACCCAGGCCTAGCTGGCCATAAAAAAAAAAAAAAGGAATAGTCACTGCACAGCAAGAACGTCTCCTATAATCACAAAGCTCAATCCAATCAGAGAAGCACACATTATTTAGCCAGTCAAGGGAATAGAGCAGAAAATTCACATAGGAGTCAAGCAATGAAATGAATCATTTTGCATAGACACACACATCAGTAAAGTATTGGGAGATTTCAGTTCAGGAAAGGTGAAATGAGATATTTCACTTCGAAAGAAATTGGGAGATTTGAATTCTGTTTGAGGTCCATGTATTCTTAGAAGAGAACACCAGTAACACTTTCACATGATTTGGTCCTGTGTCTCAAAGTTCAGTGATTGAAAATTATGAAAGGTAAACAAGTGTGTGTGTGTGTGTGTGTGAAATGTCCCTGTTAGACAGGGCTGTCTAGTTAAGAAACTTGCATACACACTAATTAGAACGCAACTCAGGTATATGTTTATTGAACAGCGTATTAGTATGGAAGAATTTTAATTCATCTCAGTTGTGGCCCCCTGAACACCCACTATGTTTGGGGTACCCAAGGTGCACAAATCCATTGACAATCCACCATTAAGACCTACTTTGGATGGGAGGGGCTCCATTACAGTAGAATTAGCATATTTTATTGACAACAAATATAAATTTTTATTAGAAGATGAACAACATTTATGCCGAGACTCGAGGGATTTCTTAGCTAAATTAAACAATGTAGAATTTGCAGTAAATGATTTACTAGTTACAATTTATGTACTTGACTTGTACACAGTGATACCGCACTGGGTTGCCTTGGACTCAGTACAGGATTACCTTAGTAGGAAGGGGATCGTTCAGGACGAAATAAATACATGTCTGGAAATGTTAGAAATCATTCTGTGTAACAATTTTATATACTTCGAAGGAAAGACATACAGGTAAAAAGAAGGGGTGGCCATGGGGTCACCAGTGGGTTCTTTCCTGGCAAATGTGGTTATGTTACAATGGGAGTACCACACAATTTTCAGGCAGGAATATAGGGATAGTATTAAGATATACCTGTGCGTGCGGGTTACTCAGCTAGTGTTTATCGTAAGCCCACTTACTCTAACACACGATTACATTACACCAGCTTTCACCCATTTAAACAAAAAAAAAAGCAGTGGTGAAAGGATGGATGGTGACGGCAGCTGGAATGAGTACAACAGAAATTGGTTTTAGCAAGGAACTGGAACTGATGGTCAGGATATTCAGTAGAAGGGGGTACCCAGTGGAAATGTTGCAGGAAATTAAAAAGGAAATGGTGTACAAAAGGGAAATAGGGGTGTAACAACCTATCCTAACAATGTAGAACAGACAGGGTGATACTGGGGTGGCAGTGTCACATAATGAAAATAAATATACAGGAGCTATGGTAACCACATACAACATGGAAAGTAACAAGGTTAACTGGATTTTAAACAAGAATTGGAATATTTTCAAGGAAAATCATGGACTTTGACAAATCATGGGGCTCACCCTATTGTTATTTATAGAAGGGGTCACAATTTTAAAGACATTTTGGAAAATAAAAAAACACAGATGCCACTTAGGGGTAAGATGGCTAAATGCGGAATGTGCAGTACATATAAATACATCCTGGAGGGGGACAGGATTAACTTGAGGAATCAAGATTATTCTGTAACAGGGAGATAAAACTGTCAGACAGCAGGAATTATTTATGGAGCTAGATGTCAACACTGTGAGGCTTATTATATAGGAAAAACTGAGCGGAAGTTGCACAACCGCATTTATGAGCGTGTTTATAAAATCAGAAAGAAAAAAATTACCAATGCCCTTTACAGGCACCTTATGATGAATGAAACACATGACTAAGTTTAGTGTATTAGAGAAGGTGGAGAGGTATCCGAGGGGTGGTCCTTGGTCAACTTTCTTGGAACAGCGGGAGCTTATTTGGCAGATCAGGCTGGAAGCCTACAGGCACTTGGGTTTGAATGACATGATGAGTATAGCCCCAGTTTTAAAACTTAAATCTTTGGAATGTTATTAAAATTACTGCAATATTTTTTACTTATCCATTTAACTATTTATAATATTTTTTAGGACAAGTGCAACAAACACTTTGTACATATTACCTTTGTCATGGTGTGTAAATGCCTTTAAATTTCTGACTTTAGCTTTCTGGCAGATGTAATGGATTGTGGGTGTGTTTCTAACTTCATGGAGGGAGATTTAAACAGTTCTGTTTGGATTTTTAAATACATCTGAAGAAGTTTTTGGTGTACAAAAATGAAAGTGCTTATACTTTTATGGATTAAAGCAGGTTTTACAAAAAAACTTTTGGATAGACGTCTCATTCTCTGTGGTGTTGTGGATTGTGTTTTTTGCTGAGAAATGTTTCCCAGTGCAGATGCCATTCATGCAGAGCCATCAAGTTCCTGCTGAGGTGATTTGCTAGACTGTTTTGAACACCTGGAAGGTATTTTGCCATGAGGTGCAACCCCAGAGAGTGCAAGGTCTGCCATATCTGCATAACTAGTCGACAGAGGGCAAGAGTGAATGCCTCCTTGTTTATGTACCACATGACTGCGGTGTTGTCTGTTTTGACTAACAGGAGTCCTGGTTTCCATTTTTCTTTGAAAGCTACGTGGCCCTTTTGAACTACCATAAGTTCTTTTCAGTTTATATGCTTGTCTCTGACCTGAATTTCCCATTTGCCTTGGGATTGAAGTTGCTGGAAATGAGCTCCCCAGGTTATCTCTGAGGTATCTGTGGTTAGTGTTTGGCCATAAGGGGTGAACCTAAAGGTGAGATCCAGATTCTGTGCACAAGCCTGTGCCCACCATGCAAACTCCTTCTTGAGACAAGGGATCAGCTGAATTTCAGTTTCCAGGGATTGCGAGTGCTGGCAACATACATTCTTGAAGAACCATGGGAGTTCTCATGTGTAGCCTGGCCAGAAGAGGAATCGTGAGGATACAAGATGCCATGTAGCCTAATGCTCTGAAGAATGCACAGGCTGAGAGGCATTGTCTCTGCTTAATGTTTTAGAAGTACTGAGTCAGAAAGGGGACTTTGTCTGGAGGGAGAAAGGCCTTTTGGAGGGAAGAATCCAGAAGAGCCCCCAGGAAAACTATCCTGGCAGATGGCTCTGTGTTGGATTTGTGTAAATTTGTGGTGAACCCCCTGGAGGTGAAAAGGTTCTGAGTAAAGGCCAGATCCTTGAGGAGCTTTGATTGAGTTGTGGCTTGAAGAAGACAGCTGTCCAGATAAGGAGAAATATGGGCCTCTTGTTTTGCAGAAGGCAATCACAGGGGCTAGGCACTTTGTAAAAACCCTGGAAGCAGTCGACAAGCCAAAGGGCAGTGCAGAAAATTGAAAGGGACTGGTAACTGCCCTGAAATGTAGAGAGCTTCTGCATGATTCCTCTATAGGAACGTGCAAGTAAACATCTTTTAGGTCCAGGATGACTATAAAAGCCCAAGGAGCTATCATGGGGAGAAGTTTTTGATGAGTCAACATTTTAAATTTTGGTACCAGCAGGGACTGATTGAGGATGGACAGGTCTAAAACAGGGCACTAACAGCCTTCCTTTCTGGGAACCAGAAATAGCTTGGAGTAGAACCCCTTTCCTTTTTGGTGCTCTGGGAGTGGTTCCACAGAGCCCTGCATGCACATATTGAGAATATGAAAAAGGGGCTCTGCTCTTTGATTTTGTGGAATATGTCAGTAACCTGAGTATCGTAATAGCTCTTTGAACGTGAGCCTGTAGCCATTTGAAATAATATTCAGAACCCACCTGTCTGAAGTGATGAGGGATCAATTTTCTTTGAACAGGGATAGTCTTCCTCCTATCTTTGTGGGAGAGGGTGGGGCCAAGGGGAGGGGAAGGGAAGAGTCATTGCTGCTCTCTGCCTGGGCCCTGTGGCCTAAAACTCCATTGCCTGGGGGTTTCTGGACACTACTGCCTGGGTCTTTGCGATTGGTGCTGCCTTTGAGATCTTTCCCTCTGGCGTTTCCTCTGCCTGCTTTTAGACCAAGGGGGAAAGGACCAGTGTTTAGTGGGAAAATTCCTACTAAATCTAGGAGGATGTCTTTTAATGTTTGCATAGATTTTGCTTCATCTTCCATCTTTTTGCGCACAGCCTCAGCTTTTGGCCCAAAGAGGAAGTCCTTTGTCTAGGGATGCATCCAGAAGGTTGGACTTGACATGGTCTGGGAGGGTCTGCTCTCTAAGCCAAGCATGCCTTCTAATGAGAGCATCAGAGGCTGCAGCTCAGCTGGAGGCCTCCATGACATCACAGCAGCAGTGTTAAGAATGTCTAACCACTTGGGAGATGGAATGGCAAAGGTCCGACAATTCCTTGAAATGTTCTTGTCCTCCAGGGAAGAGATCTTTCATTTAGTCTAAAACAGTTTGTTGTTATTTGATCATATGAAACTGGCAATTAAGGGCCATCATAGCTGGGGTAGCAGAAGTGTAAACTTTTTTACCAAACCTATCAAGGACCCTGCTTTCTTTGTCAGCAGGTAAAGGATTTTTTGAGGAGCTGGCCTAGCTCCTTTGGGTCCTGGAGTGACAACCTCCGATATCTCTGTGCATGGGAGCCAGTAGGTCTACACATAGGGCCTGAGGCAGTCCCTTTTTAGAAGAAGCTCTGGACTTGGGCCTAGGTATGTCTTCAATCCTGATGCTAGTCTCTCATCGAATGAGCCGATGCAGGCTGATGCAGCAAAGGGATGTCTCTAGGAAAAGAACGCTAATCGGAAGCCAAGATCTGCTGAGTGACCCATACCGGACCGATGTACTAAAAGTCAAGGTCTGTGCAGAAGAAGGTGAGGGACCCGACAGCACGTCTTACTCTGGACAGGTCTCGATAGAGGCCTGCACCAGCACCTCAGTCATAGAAGGGGGCTGCCAAAGCACCTCACCTTCTTCAGTCATGAGCCTTGGGGGACCGGCACATGGAGACAGATTGTCATCCAATGCCCTAAAGCTTGGGTATTTTTTCCTTATACTTCCTACACTTAGGAAGCTCAACCTCTGGACAACTGGCAGATGCCATCAGACTCAGCAACGTAGAAGGGAGACTAAAATGCCTAGCCAAAATCTTGGCCATATTCCTTATAGTTCTAGAGTTGAATGGGTGCAGAAACAACAATTAGGAATGTTGTGATCAATGCTTATGCCGATAACACACAGTGAATTAAGTCTTAGTGTGGGATTTGCTTTACACAGTGGAGATGATTGTTTTCAATCCACTAGACAATTATTAAATACTTCCCACACTGTAAAAAATCTTCTGCGCAGGACATATTTGTGGCAGTTACTTGGAAGTTGCGGAGCATCTTTATTAAACTTTGCATGGTATCACCTTTTAACATTGAGCAAGTTTCATCTATAAAATGTATAATTGGAAAAATTAGTCTTTAATGAAAATGTAGCATGTATTGCTTTTTACTGCTAAAGAATTATTCTAATCCCCGTTCATCACCTTGTTAATCCATGGTAACCCTAGTGCTGTCCTTACACTGCACCTTAACCTTATTACTCCATGCTAACCTTAATGTTGCCCCTTACCCTACCCTTACTTTAATAAAACCTTCATAGTAAGATTACTATTCAGACAAACCACATTCTATGCTATTGGTATATGTTAGGGTTTGTTTTAGTTTTTTGCATTTTTTAATGTAAATTGATCAAAGATCAGATGAACACTATTACTGTGCTGTTGATTTAATGGGGGTTTAGGTGTTTTTTGTTGATTCATGTCATTACATAGACAATCCTGAATATCAATTGGCAGAACACAGACATCCAGAAAGCCAAATCAAAACAAAATAGCAATTTTTTTTTTCAGCAGGGGGTAAGCCTGGTTATACTCTCCATGTGGGGTTCTGCATTGCCATAACCCCCTGCTAATTATACATATTAATTCCATGATCACACTACAGCAGGTAAAGGCAATTCCCTCATTCCAGCTGTACTGTAATCATAATCTGCAGGCTTCCCCTTTCTCACTATATGTCAACATCTCTAGCATCGCATTTAGGTTTCGATCTTTTTGCACTTGATATTTATATCCATTGACGAACTATTACGTACTCATTTTATATGTATTTTATTGAGCCACTATTATGAACAGTCTGTATTCTGGTGTCTGTATTGTAAGCATTTACATTTTTATGAGTCTACAGTTTTAAACACACACACACACACACTGTCAGATTCTATTTTATTGAATTTTTTTTCCTCAAATCATAGAATAACTAGGCAAAAAACATCAAATCACAAAACATCAATGGCAAGAGGTCAAGAAAAAAGCTCCTGCCCCCTCCTGGAACCATTATAAAGCCAGTCTGTGAATTTTACAATGTTTTGTGTTTCAGTGTTTTTGTTTGGCTTTGATTTTTTTGTTCATCAAACAAAAACACTTGAGATTTAGGAACAAATGTATAATATATATAGTATTCTAGCTGCTTGTGTCACTTTTAAATAAGCCATGTTCCTACAAGCCTGTTCCATCAAATCAGGCTCAGACATACTAACAACATACTCTGGCTAAATAACCTTGTGACCTCTGGGATGGTTAAAGAAAGTGAGGGCATGACCTCTGAAAGAGGCTGGGTGATTGCCTTCAATATAAAATATATTAGTAAATTCTGAGCTGTAAGTGTATCACAGCCTTCAATATAAAATATATTAGTAAATTCTGAGCTGTAAGTGTATCACAACCATATACAAACACGAAACTGTGCCTCTTTCAGCATCTATAGATAAATAGATTACACGGCTTACATTCATCTTCTTAATCCTGTAAGTGCTTAGCTTTTCTTAAGCTTGATTACTGAATCCTGCATTTTTCAATGTATGATTGCTTCTTACAAGTTGTACTGCTATATGAATTCCAAAGTGCTATTTAGTGAGCACTCAAAGGTCATGAAATCTTGGAGAAAGCGGAGAGTATGGTTTATTTTTCTTGAGGGGGGAATACAACTTTGGAGTAAACATAATAAAATAAGGAAATGCAGGAGTGAAATATTGTATGTGTGTGCATATTTTTGTGGTGTGTGTGTGTGTGTGTGTGTGTGTGTGTGTGTGTGTGTGTGTGTGTGTGTGTGTGTGTGTGAGAGAGAGAGAGATAGAAAAATGGTCTGGAACACTGTGCATTACATTTCTCATACTGTCATCTTAGTTCTTTATAATAAACTTATACAAGTGAAAATGGATATTGAAAAGATGATAAAGCACCTTAATGATATTAAGGAGATCGGGCAGTGATCTTTTCCTGTACAGTTCCACATACTGGATATTGAAGATGATTAAGCACCTTAATGATATTAAGGAGATCGGGCAGTGCTCTTTTCCTGTACAGTTCCACATACTGGATATTGAAAAGATGATTAAGCACCTTAATGATATTAAGTAGATCGGGCAGTGATCTTTTCCTGTACAGTTCCACATACTGGATATTGAAAAGATGATTAAGCACCTTAATGATATTAAGGAGATCGGGCAGTGATCTTTTCCTGTACAGTTCCACATACTGGATATTGAAAAGATGATTAAGCACCTTAATGACATTAAGGAGATCGGGCAGTGATCTTTTCCTGTACAGTTCCACATACTGGATATTGAAAAGATGATTAAGCACCTTAATGACATTAAGGAGATCGGGCAGTGATCTTTTCCTGTACAGTTCCACATACTGGATATTGAAAAGATGATTAAGCACCTTAATGATATTAAGGAGATCGGGCAGTGATCTTTTCCTGTACAGTTCCACATACTGGATATTGAAAAGATGATTAAGCGCCTTAATGATATTAAGGAGATCGGGCAGTGATCTTTTCCTGTACAGTTCCACATACTGGATATTGAAAAGATGATTAAGTGCCTTAATGATATTAAGGAGATCGGGCAGTGATCTTTTCCTGTACAGTTCCACATACTGGAGATTGAAAAGATGATTAAGCACCTTAATGATATTAAGGAGATCGGGGAGTGATCTTTTCCTGTACAGTTCCACATACTGGATATTGAAAAGATGATTAAGCACCTTAATGATATTAAGGAGATCGGGCAGTGATCTTTTCCTGTACAGTTCCACATACAGAAGACATCAGAAATATTGCAACAGGAAAACATTCAGGTTGCATTCTGGGCAACTGGTCTGAGTTTTATTCAAATGTAGCATGCAGTGTCTAATCCATAATATTGAGACATACCCATCATTAAGAATTATTCACAACATGAAGAAATTCTTCACCTTTACCAGGTGAATAAATCTCAGTTTTCATTTACAGAAAAGCAGTAAACTACATGACAATACTTAGAGAAAACAGATTTGTTAGCAATATAGGCATTATAGTGGTAGGAAACACCACATGAAACTGTGTAACTGTTTATGAACTCGTGTTGAATGTGAAGTTCACATTAGTTGTGAAAGTGCTTAACACCCACTAAGAGGGCTATGTTAATGAACTCCCATTCACTGCATGCTGGAAATGAAGGTGCACAGATTAAGGATGGTCACTTGGAGACACTTTGAGGTTTAACTCATTCCCTCCAGTACATTTTCTTTTGAGTGTATACATTTAACTCCCAGTGGGTGCTACTTCAGCCTTTAAAAATTAAATCATCACCTTACCATTCTAACAAACACTCATTGACAGAGGTCAAATATTAGTACAATTGTGTTTGCCATCATAAATACTTCAAGATAAAATATTCTAATATCTTGTATGTATCATGGTTTTAGAATTATTAATGCAAATACGAGCAAGCAATATTTGACGCCTAGAGGAGCAGGAGGTAACTGCAGAAAAGCTTGGAGGTGCACTAAACTGTAATTTGTTCAGACAGGGTGGTTTATAGTCAGTGTAATCAGCAGAGTTTTAAGTAGCAATCATTATGGTGGTAGAATGATTGTCACCCCTCCAAAGATTTGTTAAATGAACTTATACCACCTTCTCTGAGGATGATGTGCCGAAGACAGCAGTAACTACAGAAACTAATCTGTGGACATCTCCAACAAATGGCAATCAAATTCTGAATCAGATGAAAGTAATGTGAAACAGAGCTTCAGCTCTGGACAGAATGAAAACTGAGAGAGATAACTTTCCAGGGAAAAAAAATGTTGGCAGTCTGGGTTTTACAAAGATTACACAATCATCAAGTAGACACAAGACAAAACACAAAATAAAGTCTAAATGATAATTTGAGAAGAGACCCAGGATGCCAAACAAAAAACAAGATATCCAAAGTAGTACCCTATATAATGAAGCTGCATTTTTTCACATGGATGATATTAGGTGTAAGAATCCAGCAGCTGGAATCATTTTAATGTATCCTCATTGAAATTCATGCCAGTGAGGTGTTTTGTTACTGAATCTGACCAGGTCCAAATGACTCGAGTTTTTATTTTTCCATACCAAACACTTATCAGCAGAAACTATTCCCAAACTTTGTCACCATAGAAACTCAACGATGAATTTTTATTTAAAAAAAACTGTTATAAAAAGTATAATAAAGGAATAGGATTTCAATAAAGTATTGTTAACTGAAATACTTATAAAGCTCTGATAAGTAAAATGCCTGAAAGAAACAAGCAACTATTTTGTAAAGAAACCCCAAAAATAACACTCAGTTCAGTAGGTATTATTGGAAAAAAAATGTCAAACCTTCTCAGATATGTCAAAAGCAGAGAATAGAATTTTAAAAAATCATTCGTGTGTTGAGGAATCACAGGAAAGTAAGATAGTAAATAAACAATTTCAGCTAAAAAGGTGGACCTTTAATATAAAGAGAGCAGCTAAGAGGTAATGAGATAAATGGTGTTTGTTATAAGATGAATAAAAGATATTGGACAAAAGGCAGGCACACTGAAGAAATGCTTTAATTCAGTATATGTTGGCCAATAGACTGGGTCTTCTATAGAAGTTATAGAAAGCAAATGCAGAAAAAATGAATTAACTGAGGAAATTAAAACTTAAATATTATAAAACTAACAAAATTGAATTTGTACTGTATACTTTATATCCATAATGGTCAGTGAGACTACATAAATGATTCATGAACATTTAGTTATGGAAGCATCTGTGAACAGCAGGGCAGTAGCCATGTGCCTGTGAATAGAAAAAAGAATGAAAGCAAAAGCTCAATCTATGTGCCATCTTTTATTTTTAAATATCAAAGTAAAAGCAATACTGAGGAAAGAACAAGCAAAAACCCTGGAAACAATGAGCTAGGAGACTCCCATAGGTCAATAGTGGGATGGTCCTGCTGTACAAATTTAATAGATTACTGCATTGTAGAAATGCGGGTAGTCACTATAGGAAACTGTGTATTTCAATATCTCTCAGGCATGTGCTTCAGCCTCCCATATGACCGACCTCAAGCGTGGGAAGAAGTGAAGGTAGAAAGAAAATAAAATCAATAGGCTGAAAGACAATAATGCAAATATCTTAATCAAAACAAAGCGGTCTACAGTACTGAAGATTTATTTATGGACTGCTGAATGAATCTGTACAAGAAGCATCCCTTCTTAATGTGCTTATTTCCCAACAGTGGAGGAAATTATTTGCCACTACAGATTACATAAAACTATGACAAGGGCTAGCTTAGGAAGAGGTAAAGGAAATCAGAAAGATCAGAGCCATTTAAACAGCAGAACAAAAATCTTTCAGATGTATGTGTATAGAAACATAATGAGAAATGAATGCACTTACATTATGTATAAGTGTTATATCTGTGGTGGTGCAGCGGTAGCATTGTTGCCTCACAGCAAGAGGTTCTCCCGTTCAATTCTCAGCTAGTGTGCAGGGAGTGCTTTCTGTGTGGAGTCTGCATGTCCTCCCCGCGGGTCAATTGGCGTTCCGAAAGACATGCATGAATGGGCGTGCCTTCGTTGAAGTTTGGGTGTTGAGCTGGCAACTCGGCACCATGAAAATCTACTGCCAATCATTAGCGGACCGGTGTTCCGCTGTGGCGACCCCCAACTAGGAAAAGCCGAAAGACAACAACAACATCATCACTACTGCAAGGTATAAAAAATATCAGATTTCCTTTAAGATTAGTCATTAGGACAGGCAGTCCCAAACATAAGAAGTACTATGGCAGATTGCTAGCAAAGACACACGTTGCTACATGGGAAGAGTTTAAGCAATTCAAGCTGTGATGAAATCTCTGTCATGAAGATATGTAGCGAGTTCAGAGGATGAGAATTTTTCAAATTTCCTTCTCCTTTAGGTTTGTCTCTCTATTCACTTAGAATGATAATTCTTAGAATTGTTTCAAAATCTTTGACCCGAGTGTCCATTACCTTGTTCTCGAGGCTCTTTGGTTTGTGTTCTTCCGAGTCCCATAAATTAACTGCAATGATCCCTTTTTGTTCAGCTAGAAACTATGTTTAAAATATCTTTTGTTAATGTCTAAAATAATGCAGGAGCTCTTCCCCATTCTGTCAGCCTGTGGTGTTAAGTTTCCTGATATTTTTCTCATTTGCTTTCTCATGTATGACTAACACACAATAACTCTGAATCCAGAGAGGTCCAGTGAAGAAGACAGGTCTATAAATACCTTGGTGTGCAAACTTTTCTAGAAGTTAAATGCATTAGTCATTATGGATAAGAACCTAGGAAACAAATTCCTAAAAGAATTAAGACTTTGTGTGAACCTAACTATGTATGCTCTAATGATGCCAAATAGCATAAAAAATGCCACACAAAATGGAAAAATATCCAAGTTATGACATTTGTTTGCAGCCAGGAAGAGAGTTTTATAAGGAATAAAATGTATACGGAGACATGGAACAAGTTGCGTTTAGGGTACAGTTATCTTGTAGCAGTTTGAAAATCAATATACAGAGATAAAAGTACTGAATTGTAATGCTGAAGAAATGAAAAACATGGCAGAGAATTAACTTATTTACACCTAACAAGCTTGTTCACAATTACCTAGAACAGAGAGTCAGAAGGAAGACTAAATGTGAGGAAAATATTTAGCTGAACAAGAAAAGCAGCCTCTTGTATTTCTTTTTCAACTGAAATCATTTTCAATTTAATGTGCTTAATTGCAACACAGAATACTACAAAGTCAGTTTGACAATTAAGTTACAACAAGGCAGAAGAGTTGAGTGTAGTCAACTTTTCAACTGATATTGGTTTGAATGGGAAAAGGCATCTCATATAAGCACCACAGCCATGATTAACTCATTCTCTGCAATGAAGCACAGGTAGTTTCTACCATAACTTCCAATGGGCAGAGCCTTAGCTTTTGGATAAATTTAAATTATGCATTCACTTTTCAAGTGTACAGATCTCTGGAACCACAGGGGTTACTAAAGAAGTGGACATGGCAAACACTTCAGCACAAACTATTTTTTATAGTGGTAGCATTCTTTGGATTCTGTTCTTAAACATGATTATATAAATCACAGTAAACATAGCAACTATTAACTTTGTAATAATTCATAAAGAAACAACAAACTGATAAAAGCACTGTACCACCCTCTCAAAACTAAAAACTGAAGACTCAAACTCCACCAGCAGTGATGAGTATCTACAGACAAAAGATTGATTTTTTTAAACATTTTCATTCTTTAATTTCATCAGAAAAAATCTATATTGAAGCAATACCATTTAAATACCCTCCAAAAAGGTCAAATGATCCAATCAGACCAATAGAAACTTGTAATGGCTTACATCACATGTAAACCAAATCAAAGGAACATACACTAAATATTAATATTAATGATGAAGTTCTAATGGAATTAAAGAACGAAAGTGCTTAAAAAAAATCAATCTTTTGTCTCTGGATATTCATCACTGCCGGTGGATTTTGAGTCTTCAGCTTTTATTTTGTAAACAACTTACAGTATCTTAGCAAAAATTCAAGCTGCAGTCATATTTTTAGTTCTTGTTCATCCTGCTGAGAGCTTTCATATGAGGCTAAGCAGTTCTGTCTATGCTACTTGGTTTTGGAGATATTTAGAAATGCATAAAAATAATGACAATGTAATTATATGAACAATAATTATTATTCAATTGCACTAGGCAGATGTGAAATATAAACATAGTTGTGTTTGCCACTGTATAAGCTTTAAGATGAAATCTCGTAATACTTTGTATGTAGTATGGTTTTGAAATGAACGCAAATATGAACAAGCAATATTTGACAACTAGAGGCATCAGGATGTAACTACAAAAACACAGATGTCACCCCACTGTAATGAGTTAATATCGAAGTGCAAACATGTGGTTGGCATTAACAAGTTAAGACAAAAAGAGGCCGACTACCAAGAAATTATTTTTATAAATGAAATGCAGGACAATTGATTTACTAAGTGGTTTTGCATTGACACCCCTATCTACTCTGTTGTCTATTTACCCTAAATGGGCATAGTTGTAAAACATTAATAAATACATGCAGGTTTAGATGCATATATCCAATACTCTTTCTTATTTTGGAACGTGGGAAAGAATATCACAAGTATATCAGTAGAAAGCCATGAGTGATGCTCAACACAAGTCATAGTCATTTTTAAAATCATAGCTACATTGTCTGGTTTGGTAGTATATTTTTGGGACCAGTGTGTTTGACTCACCCAAACATGATTTAAAAGGGGGCATGTTTCAATGTGTGTTGGTATTATTGTCATTAATACCAGTTCTCTTGAACCTCAACAATCTCAGTTTCAAACAGAATCATTTTGTGTACTGAACTAGCATAACACTATGCTTTTGCTAGTAACAAAGTTCCAAACATTTATTTCAATAGAACTTGAGTCTTCTTTGATCACAGATATACTTCCTTACAGGTTTAGCTTCTGTACTTATTGCATCAGGCATTAAAGACAGTTCTTCGATGTCATACGACACAAGAAGATGACCTGCATAGGTCTCTCAATGGGTGACTTCCACTGAAGATGCTGTAGAACATGCATCCTTGTCTGTTTCATAGCTTTATTAACATTGTTTGGTCAAACATATGACTTGAAAACTGGTCTGTCTTTGTGTGTAATGCCAGTGCCTCACCATTTCTGACTAGTTATGATCAGGAGTATATCCAAGTCTTCAGCTCTTCTCTGGCTATAGGTCTGATCAGAGATGCATCATACAGTATCACTGATTCAATATTTCAGCATAATGTTAGGGTCTTGAACTAGTCCGTTACTTTAAAGTCTGAGGTTAATACAGAATTAGAAATGACACAAGACACCAAGGCTCAAACTTAATTTATTAAACAAAAACTTACTAAATAGACAGAAAAAAACTAATAAATCATGTACTTAAAAGCATATGCATAAACAAAATCATCTTTGCCACTGATAGGGAGACAATCCTATTCTATAATCCTCAGACCGAATAACCCGTAAAGGTGGTGGTGTAGCCATACTCTACAAAAATACATTACAAGTCTCCCTTGCCTCTCCACAACCCCTCCTAACAAACAATGCCAAAATTCTACTTGTAAAACTTCAACCAAACAAACATAAAAGCATAAATATAGCATGTATTTACATCCCCCCAGGCAACAATAATAACAAAACCTTAGAGGACTTTCTCCACTGGTTAACTCAAACTCACCCCCAGGAATCCATAGAGTTAGGTGACTTCAACATCAATTGGAATTCCTTCTCATCTAGCTCCCCATCTAGCAGCATAAATCTACATGACTTTTCTCAGCTCATATCCACTCCTACCAGACTAGGTAAACCCCAAAACAAAGACAGCATCCTGGACTGGATCCT
This sequence comes from Protopterus annectens, assembly GCF_019279795.1. Lineage (NCBI taxonomy): Eukaryota > Metazoa > Chordata > Ceratodontiformes > Protopteridae > Protopterus > Protopterus annectens. The sequence continues at coordinate 767,736,187 of NC_056750.1, forward strand.
TACTAATAAAGATCCTGACCAGTACTCAGCAGGTACTCACCCAGAGGACATGAGTGATCACTTACTCACCTATGTTATCAAATTCAAGAAAATCACCCCCCTTCTTACAACCATAAAAAAAATCTGGAACAATAATAAATTCAACGCCTCCATTTTTCAAACTGAACTTAAAGCCCACAACTGGACAATACTCAAGTTTCTTCCTCTTGAAGAGGCAGTTATCTACTTCAACACCACTTTCCTCAAGATTCTAGATTCCCATGCTCCAATACGGTCCATTAGAACTAAAACCAAAACTGCACCATGTCTCTCTAAGGAAACAAAATCCAAAATCCTATCTAGAAACAAGATGTGGGTCACATGGCGTACCTCTAAAGACCCACACTCCCACCAAACCTTCCGGCAACTTAGAAATGAAACTAAAAGAATTATCTTAAATTATAAAAAAAACTTCTTCCTCCACCTCCAACACAAACACCTTAATAATCCACAAAAATTATGGGCAGGCTTAAACAAGCTCCTGCACCCAGGCCAGGCAACCACCCCCACTCCAACAACTTGCAAACAACAGTGCCCTGTAAACATTGCTAACACATTCAATAGTTTCTTCACAGAAACTATACAATCCCTGGCCACACAGTTCAAACAAACAACCAGCCCACTCCACTACCCATGCCAGCAGAATACTACAACTACATCAGATCATCTATTTACCTTCGATCCAGTACCCATATCCTCTATAACATCTCTTCTTAAAAAACTAAAACCCAATAAGCTAGCAGCTGACCTTCTCCCAGCTGAGTTTCTGCAAAAAGCAGCTGAGGCCATTTCCTATCCCGTCTCCATAATCATAAACCGTACCTTGTCAGAAGCCTTCATCCCCTCCATATGGAAAATGTCCCACATTATTCCTCTCCATAAAGGTGGTAGCTCACTAGAGCTAACCACCTACAGACCTATAGCTATACTCTCACCCCTGGCCAAAATTATGGAAAAGTGTGTCCACAAACAACTGATGGAACACCTCACCAAAAATAAAATTCTAGCCAACTCCCAACATGGCTTCAGGCCAAATCACAGTACCACATCAGCCCTACTATCCTTTTCTAATACCATCAATAACTTCAGAAACAATAAAACTATCATCTGCTCTTTTCTTAGACCTCTCCAAGGCCTTTGATATGGTGAACCACATTCAACTCCTCCATACATTAACTATCACTCAGCAATTCCACGCTGAAATGGTTCCAATCCTACCTGTCCAATAGGCAACAGGCTGTTCTATGGCAGGACAAATTATCCACATGCCTACCTGTTACACTTGGAGTTCTCCAAGGATCTATTCTTGGCCCTCTTCTCTTCACCATCTTTGTTAATGACCTGCCCACAATCACCCCCCATGCCACATGCATTCAATATGCAGATGATTCGACTATCATCAGCACTGCCTCCAACCTGGCAGACCTCACTGCTTCAACCCAAGACACCTTCAACCTAATAGAAAAATGGTTCTCAAGTCGTCAACTAGTTCTCAACCCCAACAAAACAAAACTACTTACTTTCTCACCCACTAACAAGACTCTTCCCCACCTTCTCTATTACATCCTCCAATGGAATCACTATATCACCAGAAGCTCACACAAAGCTATTAGGTGTTACCATTGATAACTCCCTTAAATTTGACACCCATTTCAATCTAACCATCAAAACCGTCAATAAAAAGCTTGGCTCTCTCTATAAAGTAAAACACTTTCTCATTCCTCACGCTAAAATTACAATTGCCAGCACACACCTACTATCAACTCTTTTCTATGCCTCCCCCCTTTTTACAAACCTAAACAAGACAACCCTTAACAAACTTGCTTCTTGTTACAATTACATAGCTAGATTTGCCACAAATTCCACCTTAACTCCATTTCAACCAACTCAAAACGGCTCACCAGATACTGTATCACTCAGAGAAAACACCAGCTCTGAAAAACATCATTCACCCCTATATTAACCTGCAATCTTTACGCTCCTCCAGTAAGATCTTAGCTCAAACTACCAAAGCCAATAATTCTGCTGGGGATTCTCTATTCTCAAACTTTATAGGTAAAATGTGGAACTCCCTACCGACCATGCTCACCTCAGAACCTTCACTCCTACAATTCAAAAAAAAGCTTAAACCCCATCTCAATACTCTCTGGCAATGTCCCTGTTCCAAACCTGATTAACCACTATCATTTACCCTTCTCTTACCTCACTATCCTTAACCGCTTTTTAACAAGGCGCCTCGCCTTTGTAACTGACCTATGTTTTTTTTATATGCTGCTGTTATTTTTTTCCCAAGATGTGATGTATCTTTATATTGTATTTAGAACTCAACTATCTTCCTTTTTTGCATTAACAATGTTCATATGTCTGTTATATACCTGGAGCTTTTCTCCCCGGGCCTCCGCTGAAAATGGACATGTATCCAGTCGGACTCTCCCGGTTAACAAATGTAAAATAAAAAATAAATAAAATAAAATATTCAGTGCAGGTATCTGTTCGGTCAAGGCAGGGCCGACATTGGCAAAATGGCTCTATGCTCAGTTCAGGCTGATGCTGTGATCAAATCCGGATGATGATTATTTCCATTTTTGCCTTTGAGCTTTTTATAGTCTTGAACAAACAACAGGGTCAATAGGTTCAACTAATGACATGTAGATCACAAGCTCATCATGAGTTGATAGAATATTTTAGAAAATTACAGATCATTTCCTAAGTTGTAAACAAATCTCATAATGTCTGGTCTTATGCCTTACTTCCCTTTTCTGAAGAACAGTTATCCCACAAACTTGTGATATAGTGCCTCATTGAAATCCCCATATTCTTAAGCTGATAAACAACTTACAGGTCAACAAAAGTTCAGTTATAACAGTAATCAGTGAGCAAGGCCTGCTCTTAAGCATATTGTATTGTTACAATATTAGCAGCATATTAGTATGGTAGCAGCATGTCAGATCAAGCAATAATAAACATACACAGTGGTACTTGGCTCAAGGCATAACAAAAACCAAGTAGACTGTGTGGATCCATCACAGGTCTGGTCGTCATTACTTCTACTGTTCTAGATTAGTGGTTTATTATACTATAGTTTTGTGGTCAATGGTTCTAGAATGTTGTAACCAGTCTGCATCTTCCCCCGTGTCACATGGCCCATATCGGACTGTACCCAAGGGATCAATTACTTAAAATAAATTGGTCCAGTAACCTTTAACCAGTTCTGTAATATTTGGAAAACATTGGCTAGCAGTAAAATTTTAGTAACCTCATATTCCACACCAAAACTGTCTGATGTACTCATGTGAACATCTAGCTTCAGTAAATTCAATGAGAAATATAAATTTTCATTCAACATGGTATTATCACTGTAGCATTAGTGAGCAGTGGGGAGAGGTTCTCATGTCGATTCATATTTTGTAAAAATGGGTAGGGAGATAAATAGTTTGTTAAAGCATACATTCTGCATTGCATTATTATATTTAATGGGGATTAATTATTTGAAATGAGGGGTTGTGACTAACCGACAGTAACAAAATGTATGCTGTAAATGTTGGGCATAAGAGATAATAGCAGGAGTCTATGATATACAAAGGTAGGAAAGACAAGGCTATGACTTGTGTATTACTGGGTGCCAAGAGTAATTTGGGGGAGTAGAGAGTGCAGAATGAATGACTGCTACTCCTTGGGAATTAAAAAGTGCATGTAATGGTGGCAGGGTGAGTATCGTAGAGGTGAGGAAGCAAGCTGGCAAGGGTTTAGGGTAAATGAAAAAGACATTCCATGAAAATCACTGTAGATTTGTCACAGCCCACCATGCCAGTAAATAAATGTTCAAATAAGTAAATTTGACTGGAGGGGTTCACGTGATGAAGCAATGGGAGGTGTGAGTTTTGCAGCAAATTAACTGATTATAGAAATGGCTGCTTTGAATCATGTGACAGCACAACAGTCTGTAGGCAAGTTGGACAGAGATGTGATCCAGACCCAAGGGCTTAAACACAGCTTTATGAGGACCACAATAGGACAAGGAATGGGGGGTGATGAGGAGGTGCAACACCATCATTCTTTGATGACCAACATTTAGCTTTTAAAAACGTGTTACCTAAAGTTTTGCATACTTGTCTCGTCTATAGTCCAGATTTTGGCTGAAAAGTGTTTTTAGAACAGTTTGCCTACCCATTTAATAAACGCACAAATAAATAAATCAATAAATAAAAAACATATATAGCAAGAAGGTGTACAGGTGAAGGGTAAAGTGTGGTGAGGGTAGGAGTTCATAGTTAAGGAGTGCATCAAATACTACTGTTTTGATTATAATGGACAGTTCTGTGAGCAATATTGTAGGTCTCTTGCTGAAATAACTGGATTGGGAACCAATGTTGTATTAAATACAGCTATAGAAAGGTTAGAATTCTAGAGGGGTAGGGAACTGAGTGAGTTTTAAAGAAACCCCATTGAGAGAATCATTTTTTTTTAACAAAATTAAATTTTATTAAGCTAATGCTTACCAATACATCAATGCCATGCATACCTCTCAACTGTACAGATTTTTGCAGAATGTCCAGATTTTTGCCTCATATTTTTTGGTGCGTTCCTCCTAAACTCTGTACTTTTCTGACAAATAGCTGAGGATTGAAGTCATTAAATAATGACAAACATTTGAGTTTGACTCCACAAGCTTCAGAAAATTCATGCTAATGCAAAACCTATTATTCTATCAACTTTCTAAGTTTGCAAGACCAATATTTAAAATTTGTCCCCCATCATTTTAGGCTTTGTCCAGACTTTTTGCTCCAAGAGGTTGAGAGGTATGATGCCATGTCATCATTAAAATCCAATAAAAACTGATCTTTGTTACATCATAACTAAGTAAAATGGTTCTGGTATAGTATCTCAGAATGTTGCAGGCTAAGAAACATGCTTTGGGCTAATAAAGGTTGACATGTGTACATCAGATCTCTCTTGATTTGATAGTGATCCATTTTACAATGAGTATTTTAGGATAGTTTATCCTATGCACACAGGAAAATGGACCAATGTCATCTGAAAAGCTTTTTGAGTTTCTTATAAATACATTTAAGTTGTTTATATAAAATGCAAATCAGCTGTGAAATTATGAACATTTTCCAGTGCTTTAATAACAGAGCAGATTTATTTATTTTTTATTTGACATTTGTTTACCGGGAAAGCCTGACTGGGCATAAGCCCATTTTCAGCAGACGCCTGAGAAAAAAAGCTCGAGAGACAATAACAAAACTACATTAGTACAAGGATTACAAAAAATTGATACATAACCAAATAAGGTAAGTCATGGATAGTCTGAAATTAACAATAATGGCTAGAGCACACTTTTATAACTACATTAGTTAATAAAACCTCACAATATAATGTTCCAGATCATATTGGACAGGGATGAGACAGGAGAGGAAAGGAAATTAGAGATGATGAGAGCAGATGGGCGATAGGCAGAAGGTATAAAAGCGGAACGTGTGGGGTATGTATGGGGAAGAAGGAACAGAAATTGGCCACCTATCAGCAAACTGAAACAAGCTGCATACAATTTAAGCCATGCTCTGTATGGCAGGAGTAGTGGGTATAGGAAACAGAGAACCTGGCCACTGATCAACAAAGAGAGAGACGCTAGATAGAAAGCTATCTGTAAACTAGAAGACAGCAGGTCAGTGCTAGTATTCCCAGGTAACTCTACAGCCTGTACCAGCTGAAGGAAATACTGTACTTTATTATTCCTACTCACTTTGCAGAGAACTGACCTAGGTGTATTGCATGGAACAGAATGCAGTCTTGTTTATTTGGGTAAGCATTTGCTTGGAACAAACCTTATTAGACTGCTTTGTTCACTTGGAGAATGGGAAAGACTATCTAGCGGGAGATGGGGGGGTAGGACCTAGTAAAAGCATCCATGCTAGTGTGCACACCACTACCCAGTTTTTTCTTAATTACACAATACAAAGTAAAGTAACAGCTGAATCACTGTGGGGAAATGACATACACTGCTGAACATGAGTGCACTTTACCATTTTTGGGTCATGTTCATGTGGTTGGTGGGTCAAATTCAATTAAGCTTCCAAACCCAGGTTTGGGGAGAACACTTGTGTAATGAAGATGAATGTTAAGGCGAGTGGTGAGCACACTACACACGAGATCCTAAGGAGTTACTTGATCCAAAACATAATTTATATAACCAACTTTTATCTACCTGCCATAAGACAAGGGTTGGGGTGAAGGGTGAACCTAACACACAAAATTTAACACCCAGTTCTCTACAATGTGGGTCCTCTCCCATATAATACTACCTAGGGACATTGCCTTAGCATGTGAAGGTAGGCTGCATATGCTTTTCTGAAAAATCTGCATTTCCCATCTCCTTCACTCTGTTGCTTCAGCTGAAGTGGAGCCAGATGAAAGAAGTGCACTTTTTCTAATACATAAAAGCAATTTACTCAGGAATTTCTTGCCGTCTTCAACAATTATACAGTTGTGCTATAGCCATCTAAAAACTAGTATGAGTGAGATAGGATGTGGGGGGTTGGTAGTTCCCTTGTTCTGTTTATAAAATCCATGAGTTTGTCTAACCTGCCAATATTTGGCTAAAGGTATAGCCACCAAATTAAGCTAAAACTGGTGCATTTCAACATACTTTGAACTTTAGTGGGGTTCTATGTCCTTCTGGAAAAAATATCAAGCCAATACTTTAACTCTCCCCAAATCCATGCTTTCCAATAAATGGGAGTATGTTCTATTGTAGTATTAATCATGTGCCCAGACTTTGTCCCAGAGTCCATTTCTACCTTTTGTGCTCAAGGATGGACTTATGATCCTTCAGAGTTTCCTTTCCCATCCACTGGGATTCCATATCATCCTTCTATCCTTTACCTGAAGGCTGGTTAAGTTTAGTCAAATGAGGGACAGCACCACCCAAACTCATACAGGTCTTGATTGCATCCTTGCCAAGATAAAAAAAAAGTGTGTTAGGTCAGCTATTTGGGTGCAACAGGCTAGATCCAGACATCTTAGACCCTCCCCTAAAAATACTTCGCTATTCGGTTCTGACTATTCTGGAGTAGGTGCTATCCCAAAAAATGGCTATGAATCTTTGAAGATTTCTGATGATAGGGCAGTCACCAAGAAAGGAGATGCAACTAGCTGCAAAAAGAACTTTAGGCAGTATGGCCATCTTCACAGTGGCTACTTTTGTCAGTAGTCTGGTCTTGTCTTGAAAAAGTGTCTGTAGGGATTTTAAGTTATCAACAGACATATCCTTGAAATTCTGGTGAATTTTAATCCTCAGCTGTACTACACCAGTCTGCCATCACAAACACAAATCTCTGAGGGAGCTTTCCAGTTGTAGTTTTGGGCAATTTAAGGGAAACATTGCAGTCTTCCCCCCTGTTTACTGTCAGACCCAATACTACCCCAAACTCATGAAATACTTTCAACATTTCTAGTACATTTTGTGGTTCCTTTAGCCAGAGGGAGCAATCATCTGCATACTAGGTGTCCACAAACATATAGCTTTTTGTGGAAAAAACATCCCCAACAACAGTAACTTTGCTTTATATGCAGGTTCATGACTTCCACCATCAAGATAAAATGCAACAGTAAGAGCTTGCTTAGATGTGAATTGGTTAGTTACTACCTATGCTCTGGGAGATTTTGTATAGAAGTTGTCATTAATTAATAAAACGTAGGGGGGGTGACCTGCCAAAAGTACTCCTAGAATAGGGAGTCAAAGGTTTTGTTGAAGTCTGAGCAGAGCTACTCTGGCTGCCACACTCCTCTGTGAGATACCTTGCATGCTATAAAACAGTCTTGACAGATCATGGATCCCTGGTCATCTGGCACAAAGCCTTGCTGAGAACTGCTCACAATATTCTGGATACAGGGGCAGTCTGTCTACCAAACATTTTAGCTAGCACCTTAGTTTTGACAGACATTAGGGATACTGGTTAATGATTCATTAGTTTTGCAGGTCTTTCCCTTCCTCAGGGAAAGTAAGGATACTGGCTTCTCTGGCAAATGGGGGTAATTCCCTTAAGACTAGACTGCCCCTAGAAAATTAGAGCAAAATTGGGCCCAATAGGTTTATCATTGACTTGTAGAGGTTTATTGGGATGCTGTCTGGCCCTGGGACTTTCCTGGCCCCAAGGTTATTAATGCCTTTATTAATTTTAACCACCTGGAGATCCCCAGATCATAGCTTGATCACATCCTCGCTTAGTTGGGGCCACAAAATTATATAGGAAAAGTTCTCCAAGCAGTCATATTGGGGAGGGAGGCAGTTCTTTATGTACAATGCTAACTTATAAGGCAGTCTAAGTATACCCTTTCTAGAGTGCCACTCTACCCAATGGTTGTGATAAGATTGTGCAAGCCATACTATCTTACACTCTAAGCGTGGATAGGAGCTTAGGGAATTTGGTTAGTTTTGCACAATGGAATATGTTTATCCTCTCTGGTTTCTGTTGTTTGATAGATTACCTTTCAGCCTTGACTTCTTTTATTCATGGTGTCAGTTTTCTTCTGTATGTCTTCTTGCTTGCATGCTGAGCAACAGTATCATATCTGCAGATCAGATTATTTTAACTATAGTTACCCACTGTTCTCTAAACTCAGTGTATATTTTCTTATGATGTAAGCTCCATGTATAGTCTGCTAGATTTGAACATATCCCAGAGTGACCAAGCCCTTGTTGCCAGTGGAAAGAAGTCTACAAAAAAATAAGCAATTCAGTGTCAGATTTCCACACAGTTATCCTGACAGACTAACAGACGTGGATCTAGTCTATACCCACTTAGTGCAGAGTCTGGATAGCCTCTGTCCCATTTGTAGTATAACTTTGCAGTGACCTGAGAAGGCACCATGAAGTATGCTTATAAATTTATCACATCCACCCATTGTTAGCCAACTAGAAAAAATGTCAATCCTCCTTGCTGACCATGTTTGTGGTGCAAAGTATGTAAAGCCTTGTTTTCCACTAGATTTGCTGCTCTCCAAATCTCAGTTAAGTGGATTTCCAACATCCACTCTTCTACTGTGCTTCAACTCTTATATAATCTGATCCTACCCATTTGTATCCTGTCCATTGAGGAGTCCAACACCACATTAAAATCCCCCTCCCCCAATAACCATAGGGTGCTGGTGACCACTCATTTCCACTAATGCTCTATAGAATGCAGTAAATGGTTCTACATTTTCAGTTCGAGGTCCATAGCAACCTGCTAGGAAAGAGTAATGTGTACCTTCACCAATACATATCTCCCTTCTGGGTCCTTCATAGTATTTATTCTGAACTAATTCAACACATGATTTGGTAAAATTAACATACCTTTTAAAGTCGTCTTATCACAAGAAGTAACATACTAGTCCTTTCACCCCTTTAAATACTTTTTTTTGAGAGCCATCTCTTGTAGACATGCTACTCGGATATGCTGCATTAACAGTTTTGAAGAATACCAAGCACTTTTATAAACAAGTTTAACCCTCTCATGTTCCTTTACCCTGTACACAACTCAAATGCTCATCACAGCCACACAGCCACGTGGGCACTCTCGCACCAGGTATCTCAATCAAGTGAAGACTTAATGGCAACAATGAAAATAAAAACTCATGAAAACAAAGTGACAACTCTTCAAAATAAAATGCACACTACAAAAGTATTTGCTGGATTAAATATGTCCACTCATATCTGATATTTCACTGAAGATGGTGTCTAGCATGGGAACAAGAGATTTCCTCATACCTATCATCTCAGAGGTCAGGTATCAGGGTGTAGCAGGGTTCTGCATGTTCTCCCTCGTATCTTTCCTGAATAATGAGGACTCCAATTCTGACTAAATCTTCACTGGGATGGGAGTCTTCAAAATCAGTGCCAGTAATTTCTCACCAAGTGCAATTAAAAAAAATGTGAGGGATGCTCATTCTCCCTCACTTAGAGTGTCAGATCTGTTCACCCCCACCCAGAAATCCAGCTAAGTGGGTGGGGACTGATGCATCAGAAAAGAAGTATCCATTCTTCCCAAGCTTGCAAATGGTAGGAAAAAGTGGTGTGTGTGTGTGTGGTGGGGGGGGGGGGGGTAAGGAATTCTTTGATTTATTAAATGTGCTAGGTGCACATACTCAGCCTCCAAAGTGTGACTCATTCTCAGTCTTATAAAAAGCCAAATATAACAAGGTGACCGTATTTATCACTTCAGCCAGCTCTCTAATGACACTAAATACTGTCACACTGATGGGGAGCCAACTGCTGCTGCCACTATCACATGAACTAGGTTGACTTAGTCCTATCTTCTAAATTTTCCTAGTCTGCTGAGAAAGGGTCAGGACCCAAAGATTCCATGGTGTTACCCTCTTCCTTAGACAGCTCTGCCAGGAGCAACAATCTATTATCAAAAGTTACTGCGGAGAGGTGGCAGTTTAGAACCTTTTAGGGCTCATCTTTGGGTCTCTTCACTTAATATAACAGTGGGTTCTTTTGGCTTCTTACTAGTATCTGGTGAATGCTATAACTTTTGTTTCACCTCTCCGTTTGTTATCCAGAGTTCATAAGACTGTACATGGTGTCTGGTAAGGCAAGTTTCAGCTTCAGCGGTGTGCATGAAAGACATTTTTTGATTTTGTTTTTGAACAAGGCTGTGAAGTGTAGCAGGATCTGGTAACCCCCATCTTTGAACTGGCTTAGCAGTGGGACTAATGCCCATTATACTAACTAGCACCAAGCTCTAATCTGGGAAGAAGTGGACATTGGAACCACTGAACAGACATATAGGGCTATACAATCTTGCTTCATATAATATGGCTTTTCTGTCAAAATAGTTAAAACACTTGAAGATGAATGGCCTCAGAAGATTAGTACAGCCTTCCCATTGATGTGGTGCAGCCAAAGTCTGGGGGGGGGGGGTAGCAGATTTGCCAGCTGTTATATATATATATATATATATATATATATATCACTGGATTCCATCCTTCCATCCCTCCACTAGCCTAAAAGGCACGATTCTCAATGTTGCTGATTCTAAGCTCCAGTTTGTTTCTCCCCCAAGTCATCAAGATGCTGCTGACATCCATTTAAAAGGTCCTGCTGCTCACCATTTCCTGGTGTTGTGCGGCAAGGCTCTTGTGGATGGCAGAAACTGATCCTCTTCCCTTGATTTAATTAGTTTCTTGTCAGCTTGAATCTCTAATTTTGTTAACAAGAGACAAGTGATGTCTGTATGAGGGCGAATTCTATATTACATTTAGCAGTTCCTCCTACTTCTTTCCACTTCAGCTTACATACTTTGTCCTCCATCATTCCTACCAGAGCACAGGGATTAGATTTTAAAATGACTGCTGTCTCGGTTCACAATTACAAGAAAATATGCCGTCACTGTTGCATATTGTTCAAGGGGAGATATGGAGGATACACTTTGCCTATGATGATTATGAGATCATACCAGTTATTTTCAGATTTCAGAACTCCTCTCACTTCAGCACATATGTCTTCATTCACATCCCTGAGAATGGCCCAACAGAAACAAGTTTTTTGGCTATACTAAAGGGAGAGTATGAAAATGTGAATGCTAGCAGAGGCCAAGCTGAATGGTCAGGATTTGTCAGAATTGGAGGGATTCATTTGGATTGGTACAGCAATTCTTGGAAAAGTGAAGAAAAGGGAGGCAGTGATACTTATCGGTATGAGATGGGGGGAGTGAGGCAAGTCAGAAATGAGGATGCATTAGTTAAGATGCATAAAAGGAAATTGACAGTTTTATGTCCATTTATAGGATGAATACTGAGGAAGTGGAATGTCTTGTGTCTTCCATGGTGATAGGGAAATGCAACAGGAAGGGGGACATAGTATGGAGACTGAATATTTTGAAGTGTTTTGAGAGCTTAAATTTGAACATAATGCTTTTAACAATTTGACAGGGACTGTCAAAAGCAAATGATTAAGGATACAATTGTTGTGTGAACATTTGGAAGTAAGGCAACAGTATGTTAAGGCAAGCACATTTTTCATAGACAGAATGTAAGCAGCCAAGAGGTTTGATTGGTTCCTTAATAACAGAAAAGAAGTGGTCAAGATTCAGAAAGAGGAGAAACTTATTGAATCATGTACATTTCAGAATGAGTTAGAGGGACGGAAAGTTGAAGAATGGTAGATATGGAATTTCCGAAAATGGTAAAGTGTGAGAGCTAAGCAAGTTAAAAGTTATGAAAAAGCAGGAAGTGACTGGGGGAATGAGAATATGAAGGACTGCATATATGGACAGACATTCAAAAAAGTCAGTTTATTTTTATACTGCTATCCTATCCATAAGCCTAAGAGAAAAGCTTGGTGTGCTAGAAGGAGCAGTGATGACTGAAAAGAGGAGAGCCAGGGTGAGGTGGAGAGAAGATTACAGAAACTATGAATCTGTGTGTGCTAATAAGCAAAAAACGAGAGGAAGAAGATGACAGTAACCTCATGAGCCCTACCTTCCCAATCTTTATGTCCCAAAATCATATGCCTCAATATTTTTAAATGGAATACATTCATAATGAATAGTCAAAATGCAGGCAGGATATTGTATGCATCAACCACAAAAGGTCAAAACTCAACACCATTCTATGCAGAGGCAAGCCCCATGTGTCTCCACAACCCCCAATTTTATTTGCCAATTGAAAGGCTACACTCCATTAGGGAAGGGGGAAAACCTCACTCCCTGCTGTACAGCGATCTTGTTGGCATTTTGAGTTTCAAACCTTTTTTGGACAATATGTCATTCAGCATTTCAGCCATTTAATATTTTGAATGTAACCCTTTTAAATGTGTTGGCCTTTCTGAGAGATTGAAGTTGTGTGTGCCACGTTTTTACCCTAACAATGGAAGTTTTCCTTCTTATTTTTGCAGTTGTATGACTATAGAGTTAAGTGGTGGGGGAGGCAAAGCACACCTTCAAAAACTCTGCTACAAATATCATATGCAGTTTCATTAGGTGTGTTGATCAGCTTGATTCGTCCAGTTTACTGCTAGAATGGGTTTGTTTCAAGTTCTGAGTGGGTTTTGTTCAAGTTAGGAGGTAAAAAGTGGGTAGAGGGGTGGGAATGTAAGTTATTAATGAGGAAGCTGCAAGAGCAGAAACATAGCACAGTGGTGATATTAAGGAAAATTGAGGGAAGATAATATTTAAAGCAGATTAGATCAAAGAGTTTGCAGCTAATTAGAGGACATTATTTTAAACAGATAGTAAAAGGGGAGGCAGGCTAATCTGCTTTGGAGTGGCCTAGATGTTTAAGCAAACAGTATATGGTGGCTTTAGATGCAATTAAACATTTGAAGATGGGTAAAGGGGGAGCAAGAGGGTTAATCACACCAGTTTGTGCAAATTAGTTAACATTCCAGCATCTATTTTCTTTCTCTTTATCGCCATCAGTGCCAGAAGCAGCAGTGGGATAAGGAGGACCTGTGGAAGTTTCCTCCCTTCTCTCACTGGGCTAAGGAGGACCTGTGGAAGTTTCCACCCTTCTCCTACTGGGATAAGGAACACCTGTGGAAGTTTCTACCCTTTTCCTATTGGGATAAGGACCTGTGGAAGTTTCCACCTTTTTCCTATTGGGATAAGGACCTCCTGTGGAAGTTTCCACCCTTCTCCCATAGGGATAAGGAGGACCTGTGGAAGTTTCCACCCTTCTACTACTGGGATAAGGAACACCTGTGGAAGTTTCCACCCTTTTCCTATTGGGATAAGGACCTGTGGAAGTTTCCACCTTTTTCCTATTGGGATAAGGACCTCCTGTGGAAGTTTCCACCCTTCTCCCATAGGGATAAGGACCACCTGTGGAAGTTTCCACACTTCTCCCATTGGGATTAGGAGGACCTGTGGAAGTTTCTGCCCTTCTCCCATTGGGATAAGCAAGACCTGTGGAAGTTTCTGCCCTTTTCCCTTCCACACATGCATGCAAATATATTCATGTATCTACGTTTGGAAGAACAAAATGGGTCATTCATGTCACGGTAGCAGAAGAATTTTGTAAAGTGGGGGTCATAGACAGACCATTTGAAGTTGCTCCTAAATGTTACGGAAAGCATCAACCCTCATGATATTGTATCAAGGTAGAGGCGCTGTTAATTAACATGCAGAAAGATTCTGACTTTGCTGAACAGAGACTCACTCTGTGTGTACTGAAGGAAGTGAAGTGAAGCTGGGGGGACCTTTCTGCAGAAGATGGCAGTATATGTGCATGCATGATTGAAGGCAACAACGAATCGGGTGTGATAAGAGAAGGAACTAGGCAAAGCTTTCCCTTATCCCTTTTGTTCTTGTTTTTTCCAAGGCTCTGGCTAATCACATTAAGAAAGCATTAGAGAAGAGATACAAAGACTAAGTCAATTTGATCAAGTTTAAGCCATTTAATGTGGCTTGGAAGGTGTCTTGCTAATTATAGGGCCTGCTAAAGGTAATTCCCTTTGCACAAGCTGGGAGAGTGAAGTGTGAATTCTGAAACTGGTTAGGGGAAGGGTGATATGTTTTCTTCTTAGGTTTTTGAAAAACAAAAAGTAAAGAATAAAGTATTAAAGTAACATCTGATGGAGTAGGAGGGTACTTGAATAAGTAGAGTCGGAGGATGAGGTTATTTTCAAGAATAGTGGCATCAAGGTCGAGGAACCATCCAAACATCCAAATTTATATATTTAGGCTTTCTGTACTTGGTCTGATCCTTATGGTATTGTAAGGGATAAAAGAACAGAAAGATAGTTAGTAGAGAAGATGGTAGGAAATAACAGGTGTTTGAAGGTACTTGGTTGAGATGAAGGGAGGTATGTTGAGTAAGTTAGAAGGTCTGTATGGACAAAAAAAGGGGGGTGGAAATGTAATAAGTGAAACAGATATTGTTTTTTTTGCTTGAAAAGATGGGGAGAATGACATACATGGGCAGGGTAAAAGAGAGATGTTTCTTCACCAGTTGAGATCAAGGGGAGGAGCATCTATTTGGAAAAGTCAAAATATGGGAAATGGAGATCCAGAAGACAGAGGAATGTATTTAAAGAGAACCAGGAATCTTGCATAAGAAGTTTTAAGGAGATGGGGGGGGACTATAAGTGGGGGGGGGGTGGGTAAGTGGTTACACTTTAAAAGAATAAGAGAACAGGGGAGGATAATATGTAAAAATAATGCTGATGACTTGTGGGAAGTGTGAGAGGGATGAGATTTGGGAAGAGGAAAATTCACTTTAAGCTTATATGCAAGCATATAAGATTAGTGAAAGAAAAGCAGGGTTGATACAAATTGATAAGCAGCTGCATGAGAGGGGAAGAGACATAGTAGTCTGACAGCATTTACCAGGATGCATGCAGAGTCTGTAGTTTGCTCAAGAGGCAAAGTTGGATTTATGAATGCTTCTGCAAATAAAATTCCATGAATCAACTCATAGAATGAAGTCCAGCAATTGTTGGCAATCATCAAAACCTTCTGAAATCGATAAGCAGATAAAGAAAAACAGATTCAATACATTAAATCTAAAGTAAAATGCACTGCTAGCTATCAGACTATTAGCAATTATGCCTTCAGACAAATTCACTTATACTGCACTCTTGCATTTCCTCAAGATTCCTTGGTATTAAACCAGCAATGCGGATCATGCAAACTTGTTAAGAAATGCATCAAAAGAGCAAAACAGAACTGTCATTTATTTACAACAAATATAGAATGATGCATCTCATATTACTATGTGAACTAAACTATCATCTAACAGATAGAGGCAATCATTATTTTCTGAATAAAAACACACACTTCCTCTAATAAGATTGCTAGGTAGTACTCAATTGTGCATTTTTAGTGATAACATGATGTATAAAATTGCTGTATGTATTTTTTCATTGCAGAGTTAGAATAATGTTTTGGGGCAGTTAAGGTTCAAACTGTCCACCTTCTTATGTCAAAGTCAAAAGAAGTCAAAGAAAATTTTGTCATTCAGAACTACACAGCAGTGTAGCTGAACGAAATTACAATGCTTCGTTCTCAATGCAGGAAACAGTTGCACATATAGACAGAGGAAAATTAATAAAATATCACAGCAGAAATTTAATAAGTAGCAATTAGTAAGTAAAGTAGGACAGCAGTGACCCACACCCATCCCAGAACAGGAGACAAGGAAGACAAGGAACAGTATGAAGGTAATATTATCAAAGTAAAATTGAAATAGCAGCAGCATATCTATGATTAGACTGAATTATTGCAAGTGTGTATATTGCACTTTACAGTCCTTCAGTGTGTAGGTGAGCTACCTTAGTATTACATTTAGTTATTCCACATCCATAAAAAAAGCCCGTTGATAGGTTAGTTATGTAACAGACATCATGGTTTGTTTTTTAATCTGGTGGTCTTACAATACAGGTTTATGTATCTCCTGCCTAAGGAGAGGCGAGTGTACAGACCACTGGCAGAATGCATTGGATCGCTGGAAATATTTTTGGCCTTGTTGATGCACTGGCATTTGTGTAGATCTTCCAGAGGTGTAAGGGAGGTGCCAATTATTCTGCCTCCCTTACAACTCTCTTGAGAACCTTCTGATCCTGACTGTTACAACTCCCATACCAGACTGCAACGCTGTTGGTCAGGACATTTCCAATGGTGCGCCTATAAAAAAGACCTGAAGTATGGAGCTTGGTAATTTTGCCTTCCTAAGTTTCCTTAGAAAGTGCAAGCTTTGCTGAGCTTTTTTGACTGTGCTGGATACATGGACTGACCAGGATAAGTTCTCCATGATATGAACACTCAAGAACTTTGTACTCTTGACCCTTTCACTGTCATCCCTTTCATCAGAGGTTTGTGTGGTACTCGAGATCTTCTGAAATCAACAATCAACTCCTTTGCCTTGCTGACATTCAGTGCTAAATTGTTGCTGTCACACCAGACCAGTAGATGATCAGTATCATTCCTGTAGGCCTCCTCTCAGTCTTTGAACAGGCCTATAACAGTGGTGTCATCTGCGAATTTGATGGTCCTATTTCTCTCATGTCTGGCCATGCAGTCATGTGTCAGCAGACTGAAAAGGAGAGGGCTTAAGACACAACCCTGTGGTACTCCTGTGTTCAGGATGATACTTCCGGAGCCGTTGTCTCCCGCACAAACCTTTTGAGGCCTTTCAGTAAGGAAGCTCAGAATCCAGTTGCATAACTGAGAGTCTATGCCCAGTTGAAGTAGCTTTGATATCAGATTCTGAGGGATGCCAGTGTTGAAGGCAGAACTAAAATCAAAAACAGTCTTGCATAGCAGTTTTTGTCTAAGTGGGTCAGTGTTTCATGGAGAGACAAGTGAGATGGCATCCCCTGTACTGCAGTTTGTCCTGTATGCAACTGCAGTGTGTCCAGTGTTACAGGTAAGACTGAGGCTATATGATCTTTGACCAGCCTCTCCAGGCACTTTATTACAGTTCAATTCATTCTGTTCAATTCATTATGAAACCATTAGATCCTTAAGTAGTTATCCCCACAATAAAATGTGGCAATTCATTAATAAATCCCACCCATTTGCCCACTCCTCCATGATATTTTACCTAGAATCTTCAATGGGTTATTTTATCTGCATACTAATAAAACAACTCTTCAAAACTGGAGGTATCACACCTACAGAAACTGATCTCTGAAAAGTTTTTTCATGGCCTACTCTTCAAAGGTATGACTGCACTCATCTCCAAGATAGGGCAGATATGTAAAAGTGTGCAAATGCGAAGTTCCCTTTATGTGGAGGAGGAGATGAAGCTCAAAGCCCTAAACAGATAAAAACATTCCATATCTGACAGCATTTTTTCTTGTGTGACATGTATGACTTAAGGAGTACAAGTAAAGTGTGGAATTGTAGTTGGTATACTGGGTTAGGAATGTCAGTATTTGGACATTTGGCGTTAACAGTGGATTTGCACCAGTTTTGGCATGACCCACAACTGACAGATTCAAAGCGGGATAGACCCATGACTGTGCCCAGTAATACTGCAGCCCATTGCAAGTGTTTCAGTATCAGCAGAGCTCAGTATAAACAAGAACTTCCAACTGACACAAGTATTTACTTGTCCTCAGCAGCACTTGGACAAGGTTTTCCATACAGCAACATCATGACGGGGTTGTTTACAAATATATAGTACATGAGAGTACCGAGTGCTGTGAATGACTAATGAACAAGCTAGCTAGTTAAACTGCAATAGTCCTTCTAAAATTAATAAATGTCTCAGGAAAGCAAGCAAGTCTTATAGACAGACTCCACAAAGTAATATTAAACTGTGGTGCTAGTATTCAGAACCATGCACAGCTTTCTAGAACACTTAAAACTCTAATACCCAAGGTTTTACAGCAATTTATGAAATAGCTCATCAAATATTAGCTGTACAACTACCGTCTGATATGTTCTTCTTTAGCTGAAATAACAGGAGTCAGTAATAAAGTACGATAACCGAACACCTCGAAGACAGCACTGCTAGAGAGGCAGTCAGAAATTCTGCCCCTTGTCTGTCTGTCTGTCTGTCTTGTGCTGCCCTTCTTGGGAGCTCTACAATATGGTATATTGGCTAGGTTTGTAGTGGTCTTTAGAATGTTCACTTCATTCTTTCCTTTGACAGGCAATGATATGATTAGAGATTATCCTGTTTACTCACCTCTGAAAATTGCACTTGTTTAATGTATTTTCTCACTGTGAAGAAATTTATTCTTTTATTCTGGTAATTTTTATTACAAAGTTTAATGCATCAACCTATTACCACTTGAGATAACATAACAGATAGCTGCATTCACCACAGATGTGATCCCCCTGTGTGTACTACCCAAAGCATATCCCATCACAGCTAGTGTTCCTCCACTTCTGCTATTCATGACCATTGCATGTGCTATGGGCTGCCATGAGAAATTTATGCCATACTGACCCAGTCCGTCAACTCAGAAGGCAGTGTATGAAGCATAGCAGAATGTACACCTTAAATCAAACCACATAGTAAAGGTAAAATGAGAACACAGCAAAGTAGCCTTGGTGTCCAGTAAATGAAAGGTGCTAGAAACTTAAGAAATGGGGGATCATGGACTGTGGAGTACACTAATACAAGCAGTCTCACACACACTTGTGTTTGTCATGCAAATGCATGAATTGTGTAACAGGCTGTGTATACTGTAATGCATTCAGACAACTTATGTCCACATGAGAAGGTTGAGCCGAGTAGTCATGAAATGCAAGTAAGCAAAGGAAGAAATGTACAGCAAGAATAGCCTGTGTATCCTGCTGAATATAACACAAAAATAATGAGGTCAGACATACACAGACTGCAGCAGAGGCCACACAGGATGCTATTCTGTGCAACAATCACACAGCACACCACCCAATCAGCTCTGCAGAAAAAGCAAGGTCTTTAATGAGGGTGTGGAGCTTGATAGCCAGTGCAGCTAGATGGTTCTGTTGCTTTATTGGGCGAGTGGCTATAAGCCATGCAAACAAACACAGAGTCACCAATACATATGTATGATGTACGATGATTACATTAATCAGCTTCGCCATCACCTCACACTTATCCTCCTACCATTCCACTAGCAAGTCAAAATTATCCCCTACCTGCCCTACCCATTCACAAGATAAACCAGCCTTCTCAGTAATATCTCCTATCTATAACATCTGAAATCTTGACCTTGCCACATTCAAAGTAACCCTACACCAACTAAACCACATTTCCTCAAAATATAACACATCTATAATCAAATGCCTAAAAACTATAATCCAAATAGCATCCTGAATCATACTTGGTGGAGATGTGCACCCAAATCCTGGCCCTATAAATAACAACCCCCACTCGTAACCAGACAAATAACATTCGAACCTCCTCCAAGAAATCAACAGATCTTCTTATACTCAACATAAGCACAAGGAGCATACTGACCAAAATCCCAGAGTTACAAGCTACATTGGCCCAACCAATATATATATATATATATATATATATATATATATATATATATATATATATATATATATATATATAGTGTGTGTATACAGAAAATCATACAATTACACAGATATGCATTCCATTTGATTTCATATGTCATATGTTTGTAGGGGTTTACTAGACTAACGACCACATACTGCGGTGGTGGTGCTGCGGTAGCGTTGTTGCCTCACAGTTAGACGTTGCCTGTTCGATTCTCAGTTAGAGTGTCTTCTGTGTGGCGACATGTGTGAATGGGCATTCCTTCGTTGAAGGTTGTGCATTAGGCCTGGCAAGCCAGCACGCAAAAATCTACTGCCAATCATTAGCGGACCGGAGTTCCGCTGTGGCAACCCCTAACCGGGAAAAGCCGAAAGACACAAACAAACTAGACTAACGACCACAAGGGCCTTTTTAAGCCTAGCCATGCATCCCAAATCTCTGACAAGTTCCGATACCCTTCATAAGTGTAAACAAGGGCTTGGGAGATGAAACATTTACAAGATAGGGCCTGGAAGATGAGCCATTTACACAAAAAAATACAAAAAAAAAAATATTGGTTTAACAGAAACTCATTTTTCCATGGACAAAGCAAAACCTTACAATAATCTGTAAAAACTTCTCTAAAAATAAATCCAAACCCTAACAGTATACAATCATTTTTCATTTTGGAAAATTGAAAAGATTCATTATTTATCAAGACAACAGGATTAAAGCAGTATCAGAAGTCTTAATGAAAGATATATTGGACATTTTTATAAAAAAGTCTGGAAAAATTGTCGTGAAATCTGAAGGAAAAGGAACAAGTATACATTATAAGAACTTATAATGGAAACATCTGAAAAATATGACAATGTGACAACTATCACAACACCAGCAACAGAAGCCCCATCACTGACTGTGCAGCAACCACCTTCCACAGTGGAGCACCCACATTTCCAATGTATAACAGTACCCTGGTAAGACGTTCCACACGTTCACACACACAGACACAGCATGTAAATTCAGGTAGCAGGTTTTACCAGTATTATGCTGTTAACAGCTATTTTGCTGGCAATGCATAACTCAAGTAGGAGGCACACCTGAAAAAGGGAAAACTATCACACAATCACAAAAAAGTCTCCTTCGTACCAAATTTACATCACAAAATGATTCACTAATGAAAACATATCACTCTAGAAGCAAAAATGCTCCACAGCAAATACATATATTACAAAACCGGAAAGGCCCTGGCAAAACAGAGTACTGCCTGCGAAAAGGCAATGTTGACAGCATCATGGGAGATGTGTTAAAGACCCCTTTGGAACATAGTGTTCCAGCACAATAATGGAATGCTTTTCAAATATAAAATGAGACCAGTGTCACACACACACACGCACACACACACACACACACACACACCCCTCTTTCAGAGTACTCAAACATTCCACTGGCCACCTGGTTCCCTTTCAATTTCAGCAGAGTATGTGCATGAACTTCCCTACTCTCTTTCCTAACTTTTTCTGCAATTTCATAATTTACACACACACACACACACACACACACACACACACACACACACTATATATTCAACATCAAACAGTCCACTCCAGTAGGTTATGCCTTTTAAACACAGCCAAGTTTGTTATAAATATCACACATTCACTACTCATTCCAGCTCACAAGCCATCCACTTCCAGTAGTTTAATGCATTAAAAATACATCTGTTAAAAAAAAAAAAAAAAAGTCAAAAAGTAAAACGACAGCAATGCTTAAGATAATACTGGGAATCGAACAGCAGACCTTTTTTACTTGTAAGACTAATATGTTCACCACTACACCATGCAACATTCACAACACTAGATGAAATTTTGTTACTGCAGTCTTCTATTTCCATTTCCAGCTTCTCATTCAAGCCAGAGAGGGGTGAGGGATTTAGCCACCAGTTCAAGTTACCTGAAAAGTTCCCTCCTGTCAAGCAATAACACAACCTCTCTTCTTCATCCAGAAGTACTTACAGCCTCCATAACATAAAACTTCTTAAAAAATGGTATATAATGTGGAATGCTCGCATAAGGCATTGTAATTGCACTGACCCCCCCCCCCAATCTCTTATAGCATATGCATAGTTTTAAACCCACCTGGCATTGTGAACATTGGCTCTAGATTGCCACTGCTGAAGTGACACCCTAACCCCATGAGCAGAAATGGGAAAAAGGGGTTGTGGATGGATGGATAGATATAGTTTTAAACCCTTTGCTGAAGTTTCCTGACCGTTTTGCCAACAAAAAAAGCATAAGACAAGATGCACATGCATGCTTAACACCACAATTAAAATGTTCTTTAGCACCATATGTTTTTCCTTTGTTTCTCATCACAAAAATATGGGCCAATAGCAATGAACCTGTAAGTGCCATAAAACCCACAGGGAAGTGTCTTCCCTTTTTGTATGATCCTCTCATGGTGCTCACTCCTTTAACTTAAGTTTACACCTCTATTATAAAAAAAGGATTCTCATCCACAACCCCAGAAATGCCTGCTTACTGGTTTCTCTTTCAACTTCGCCCTCTAATATGGGCTTGAATTTTTCTGTCCTGTCTTTTCTCACGTGTTCTCCAGTTTCATTAACATTTACTTCACAGTAACCTCTGTGTGCAAACATGTTTTATAATTCTCATATTTTGCTCAAACTCTGTTTCTTCATAGCTCAGATCACAGATCATGATAATCTAGCATCTAACTATGTTAAGTTTTAGGCCCTTTGGATATGCAATGCTACATTGAACATAAGAATTTGACTTTTTTGCAGGTATATTCTGGTACTCAAGCTTCATTGTGTCAGGTCTCTTAAAATTTTCTATCTTCAAAAATTAAACCACTACCCGTGAATAGTTTTATTTTAAAATGAAAAAGGAAATTTTGTTTGCATAATTAAAAAAAAAAAGTTATTCAGTTTCTCTAAAGTCACAGACCATCAAAAATTGTCAACCTGTTGTCAATAACCACTAACATAGTGCAGAAACACTGACCGATAACAGAAAGGGTCATAAAATTTGTATAACTGCAAACTGCTTGTTGATAATATTTTTTGTTAAAAAGGAAAATATTTTCAGGAGTCACTTCAAGCAGATTGTCTCTTTGCCTAGTAATTCATTTTTTTCTTGAATAAAATGAATTATTCACACTATCCTTATGCCCTGTGGAATGACTGAGTACAAGGTATACACATCCAATGTGACTAACCAATTTTATGGTGTAACTATTACGTTGCATCAATTTCTCAACAAAATCAAATATGATTTTTATATAACAGGGTAGGTGTTTCTTCAAGGAGTTAAATGCTTTCAACCGGAAATGACAATATTTCTGTTTTTAACCTTGCAGCTTTTACTATTGCCTAAAAGTTGGCTCTGTCACATTTTTAAGTACATTGGGAATATCAAAAATTACAGAAATTACTGATGTTAAAACCAAACACACATTGAACATTTTTCATGAATGTAAACCTCTTATTGGCATATCCAATACCACTTCATCAGTTTTACTGTTCGCTCTGTTAATATTATACATGTTCACTAATTTGTAACAGTTAACATCAAATAGCAATCAGTTCTACCTTGAGCATGTGTCTGTATGGGATTACACCATCAGCTTTCAAAAAGCTTGTAGTATGATCTGCTAAAGATTTAAGTGTCTCTTTCAAAAAGATTCAAATTAAAACAGCATTTCTCTGCAGGCTGGTTTAAACATGTTTCTATTCTCTTTCATAAATTGCCTCATATGGGGTGACAGTGGAGTGGAAGGCAAGATTTAAACTCCGGGTTACTTGGGACTGTGGGACTACGGTTCTTTACTCTCATTTCTCCTATTGCAGCAAGAACTTTCAAACTAAACAGTCTTAAAAACATTTTAATGAAATTAAATTGAGTAGTAATTAAGCTGGTGAAAAATGTTAACCCTCTTTTTAATAAAATAATTTCAGTCTCAATTATTTCATTCTTTTAAAGATGTGACTGAAGCTTCCTCATGTCACCCAGCTTGTACACACTGCAGGTCACCAGGAAGAGAATCCCATAATAAATCCACAGGGTTTTGATGCAAAGATATAATTTTCATTTCTGATTGTGGTTGTTGGGGGTTTCCTTCTTTGTAAATTGTAACAGATTATTGTTTCTGTTGTTTTAAGCACAGTTCTAAGTCCCCTGAGACTGTTGCTGCAGGTCTGTGGCTTTGTTTTGTTCCCAGATATAATATGTTTTCTGTTTTGTGACTGCCCACCCCCCCCCAATCTCCATGAATGGCTTCCTCCACCATTTGGAGCATTTTGTTGCCTCTTTACAAACAACTTGCAGTCTTCTATATTAGCGGTCAATACAAATGGCTTATAAACTGCTTCTCAACCTCTTACTGCAAAAGATCTGGACAAGGGGAGAGATTTTAAATACTGCTAGAATAACAGGACTTGCATTAATATAGATTTTTTTTTAAAGAAAGTCCAAAACTCAAATGTATGTCATTTATTGACTTTAATCCTCATTGATTTGCCAGAAAACTATAAATTTTATAAGGAAGAAACCAAAGATATGTGGCAAAAATCTGGACAGTCTGTGAAAATCTATACAGCAGAGAGCTATGAAAGTAAGCCGGCTTCATATTCCTTCTTTCCCCTCAAACAATTTTTTTTGTTTGACTTTATGTTAAGCTAGATCTTTAAAAAAACGTAAACCATTTCCTCAGTGATAGTTAAGACTACTCACCAATTTAACTTGAGCTGTTAACATTTTTAACTTTTAACTCTTTCTTTATGGCATTGGGCAGTTTAGTAATTTGTTTAACCAAAAGCTTCAATATTTGCATTTCAGTGTTGTGAAAAAGTTCAATCATTTCCCCATTAGGGAATTCTAAGTTAGTTTGGAATTCTTTTTAATTTAACATTGCTTCAGATAAATGTTTTCTTCACTTAAGATACTTGTATTTTCCCAAGATGCCTTCTAGCAGATATTTAACCAATCAAAAGCATCAGTTCCAGAATTTGTAATACCGTTAGAGGTGAATGCTTCTCCAAAGCAGTTAAAAAAAAAATCCCCTTCTGCTATAAAACCATAACATTCCACACTAGTCTCTCCATAGAAACAAAAATGCGACAAGTATACAAAATTAAATGAGAGGCCAGCAAAAGTACAAAGTTCCCAAGAAATCCGTAGTTTGCAAACTCTTTATTTCATAATAATCAGTCCACTCTATTAAATAACAATAAAACCGTTTTAATTAGTTAGCACTTTCATCCTTTCACTCCGAATAACCTTCATCAAAATAACTTTTCATCAGAACCATAGAATGCACTGCTGTAATACAATTCACTGTTCAATGTTATTTCATTTAAGGAAACAAACTTAAATGGCATCTTATTTTTATACCATTATGCAAAGAAAAGCTAAGTAGAAAACTAGATGAACATTTGTTCATAAATAAGCAAATATATAAAAAGATTTGTTAAGTATTTTGAAAATCACATAATCCTGTTCTGCATAGTTTAAAATCATAAAGCTATAACTTAGGGCAAAAGTTAAAAAATTAAAAAGTTTAAATTACAGTCAGACTTTTTCTAAAAGGATTCACCTTCTGCACTTTGATGCATGGGCACTTGTTTTGCAGGTTATCTTTTATATCCACCTGAGCTACCACCAACTCAGGCAGATGTGGTTGCAGTTAAAGGTCTCATCAGAAAGACAGCCCATTCCATTATGCTGTACTGCAGTGTCAGTACTGGAAAAATGTATCCAATTACCTGGTAGGCCAACAGAACCCACAGCTTTCTGTACCAGAGCTAAGTGTGCTACCTTTTGAGCCACTGAGAGTGCATAATGTAAGCATTGCTTTTAAACTTACTCTGCATGAATTTATAGATGCATTTTTAATGCATTAAACTATAGAAACTGGTCCGTCAGCTAGCAATCCTTAAAAACTGTGCATAATAGTTCCCTGATGGGGAAAACCTTCCACTAGATGCATTTTTGAGGAAGGACTGAAATAAGGTGTTTAGCTAAAAGCTTTTTTTTTATTTTTAGGTCATTGCATTTATAAGGAAGTTTGTGTAAAGGCTTATGTGAACTTTTGGTGTAAAAAATTCTACTTTTTCACCAAATTTTTAATAAGGTTTTTGTGCAGTTGGGTCATGGTACTGTACTTGTACTTGGATTTACTTATCTCAATTTCATTTTTCGTCGGTGTTACCGTTTACGGACATCCAGGCTCTGCTATCTTAGTCTGAGGTCGCATTCCCGGTAGAGCAACTATCAGTTTCTGCAGGTTATACCTTCCTGTCCACAAGATGAAAAAAATTGCCAGGCAATCTTTACATTTCGATCCTGTTTTACCTCAGCCAATGGTGGGTGAGTGATATGCCAACTTGTCATACCTCAGACTGCTTATGTTTTTCCCCATCTCCTTGGTGTTGCAAATTCCAAGACCAAGTGATAGCCATGTCCTTTATGGTTGTACGGATGCCCTTTGCAGGCAAGAGACCACCCCTCTTGTGGGCCACAGGTGAAGCAGCAAGTGCAGTGTCTTCACTCAGCCTGATTACAAAACCAAATATGGGACTAGTATGCCTTCTAAAAGTAGGCCATTTTCCAGAGATATTTCCAGGGAAAGTGAACACTTAGAGAACACCTTCCAGTCTACTTCTATGGAGAGCGGGGAAAGTTGCTGAGATTTGCCAAGTAACTATTTTTCCTTACTTTCTTCAGGCAGAGATCTTCATCTCACTCTTTCTGACATGGATTTTCAGACAGAAGAGTGGGTAATGGAGGGAGATGGTTTTACTTGGAATTTCTACTCAATCTGAACATTTCGATTCTGAGGAAAAATTACATTTAGTTTTCCCTTTTAAAGATTAATCTTTTTTGAGATGCTATACAAGATGAAATATGGTTCAGTGGGAAAAGAATTAAATTCCTATGAGACAAAATTTTATTATGAGTTGTTACTGTTGGATATGCTTACATTTGCAGATGGTACTAGAAGTCTGCTTTGCAGAATTTCTCACTGGTATTACCCTATGAAGTGTGACAAATTATAAAGGGTACCTCAGTCAAAAGTGTTTTTTTCTAATCCTAGAGAAATCACTGCTGGGTCTGCTTTATATAAAACTGTTTCTGCTAAACTGACTACTGATAAACACTTTGTTTTGACAGGGATGGGAAATCATTGGATAGGTTGTGGAAATGTGTTCTTATAGTACTTTAACATTCAGAATTTTGAGCTGTCCCGCTTATACTACAGTTTTTCCCTTATATTTTAAGAACATGCAGAAATTAATGGTTAACCATCCTTCAGTGGTTAAATCTTTGAAAGCCTGTATAACATTTGTTTCTCATGTTACTAAACATACTTTAAGGTGTTTTGATGGTAAATCTTCCTTCGCAGAACCTTTCCAACAATGTGACTGAATTTTTTAATTCTCCTTTAGATGAGGAAGCTCTGTGCACCATTGTGTAGCAGAGGTGCTAAAGATGAGTGATGAAATTTGAAAGTAGAGTCGAGAAGTGACTCAGATTTTTCAACCCTCACTTTTTAAAGCCAATACAAATACAAATTTTTCTACCTTATCAGCTCCCTTTTCAATAAGCAATATCATGGAGTGTACAAAAAGAATGGAAAAGTCTCAATAACCCAGACAATTTTCTAAGTCAGCAGGACTATTTGCCTGATTAGGCTCTTACCTCTTCCAACACTGGCAACCTCTCCATCTCAGAGGTTTCATGTTTCTTTGTGGCACCAAATTCTTACAGAAAGATGTGTTTTAAATGTAATCCAGCAGAGGGTACATACTTGGCAATGGAAAACACACCCTCCTTTCCAGGGGGACTCCTTTACATTCATGAACTATCCTTGGTTTCCTCCTATTCTGCAGCAGATGCAGGCACTGAGAGCTATACAACCAGAAGCTCAGTGCCACTTGGTCAAAAGCTTTTATTCAGCGACTTGTATAGTACTAAAAAGGAGAAGACCATGGAACCATTTATTGCATCTTTTCTTTGTAAATCTTTTTATCAAGATTCTAAAGTTCAAAATGTTATACATTCAGTCCTTTATACCTCTGCTCCCTCCCTATAATTTTCACAATAAAGCTGGAAAAAAAAAAAAAAGAAAAAGAAAAAAAAAAAAGATTCCTTTCATCCTGTTCACATTTTCCAGCAGGTCAGGATTTTTAAGATGGACTGTGTCAGGCCTACATTATCAGTTCACTGCTCACAGCACCAAGGGGTACACACAAAGTATCTACCTCCATTCATTGATTCTTGCAGACTTAAGTCCATTCATATTTTCCATATTTGGACGAATGCAACTCTTTTCAAAGCTGACAGGAGTCTTTTAGCTCATGTTCTGTATCTTGTGCTCGATATTCAGTTCAAGTTTCAGAAGTCTTCTCATTCCTACTAACATAAATTGTATTTCTGTGATCTGTTAGAACTTGAGCCGAGAAGAGTCTTTCCTTCCCCAGGCAAAGAGATGCTTCAACAGTTATTCCTGACTTTCTCCAAAACCATCGATCTGCAAAGGAATTTCTTAGGACTGCGGGGTACATGGCATTGATGATTCTCATGCTTTTCTTGTTCATACTACACATGAGAAAAAATACAATGGTACCTCAGATCACTCTAGAGTCAGCATCTACACCCTTTGATCTTTCATATGACAGTTCTGGGATTTATAAACACATATTGCATGGTGGGTAGACCAAATGTCTTGTAATCCAGATCCTCTATTTTCCCTTCCAAGCCCTCTATAGTGTCACTAGAGATGTATCTAACTTGGCATAGGGAGAAGTTTCCAAAAATGCAAAACTGCAAACTCTTTGAATCCCTCATGACAGACAGAACTAAAAATGTCAGTGATTGCTAGTGATCAATGCTTTGAAGGCCTTAAATCATCTTCTTTGGTTCCCAGGACCTCTGTAAGTGTACACAGACATCACAGTGATGTAGTAAATAAATGATCAAGGGGTACCAGATCTTATCCACTTTGCAGACTTACTATAACAGCCTGGGTAATGCAAACTCAGCTTGATTTGACTCTTCAGGCTTCATACATCTTGCCAGAGCAAAATATGATTGCAGAGAAGCTCAGCAGGACCTTGACACATACCCAGGAATTGAAACTTTGTCCTGTACTTCTCTAAAAAATACTCTAAGTGGGGGAACTCCTCAGGTAGATGTGTGTGACTCCTTGCCAAACAAACAAGCAAAGAAATTCTGCTCCAAGATTCTTTGCAAACAGGCATGGAAGACAGATGCTTTCTCATTCCCTTGGACAGTGATGTTCCTCTGTATGCCTTCACACTCCTTCCATTGATTTCCACGGTTCTTCTTAAGATGGAGAACAACACTCCAAATATTGTGTTTGTAATTCCTTTTTGGCCCAGTAAACTGTTTTTTTTTTTTTTAATCTGGTCAAGGGAAATTACCAGAGGTTTTCTCACAATCTGGATATACATGTACAAACTCTGTGTTAGACAATAGTTGAGAAAAAGGCAAACTCCACTGTCAGCAAAAGTAGTTTTGTCGAGCAGTGTTTGAGCATTTTACTGTCACAGAAACCGCCTTCAGTAATTTGACATCCACCCACCAAGGAATTTCCTTTTGCCATCCTGGTAAGAAAAAAGTGTTGAGGGGAGATAGATCCTCTTTTCAAAACACTTTAGCTATGTAGTCTGATACTTCTCCTAAGAACTGCATCAGTTCCGGTCAGATAGAAAATATATATAACCAGTTACCTCTTTCCCTTTGTGAGGCATCTCCAGCAACCCACGTTTTTCCAGAAAACATATTTCCCAGTCTTGCTAGTGGATAGCAATACTTATCAAGGCACTTTCAGTCAAATATCTTAAACTTCCTTCATTTGGTAATATATCTTTGCTGGAAACATACCCCATAATGTGTGTGTGTCTAATGTACTGTCTCATCCTTCTTTAATACTGGTAATTTGGAGGCTTTTAGAAATCAAATGTTCTAGAAAATTTAACGACTAGGGCCTTACGAAATATTTGGTATTCTTATTGCATTTATCATAAATACATCCACATTTCTTGTCTCATCATTTTGAAACTATTATAATAGTTTACGTCCGCTTACTAGTCCATAATTCTCAAAGCATTTTGTAGCAAGTTGCATTCTTGCCGAGCTTCCTGCAAAGTCGTTATGGAATTATGCTTTACCAACTGATTACCAATATTTTAATGTAATTATCCTTACATCCCATTTTTTTTTTAACTACATATAAGAAATTGAACTAATCTAGACATGGAAGGTAGGTATTCAGGTACCTGTATTGTTCTATGAGATAGCAGCTGAATTTTTGCTAGTGTTGTTAAATATTGCCTAAGGTGCCTCGGTGTTCCTCTAGAGGTAAACTGCCATTTAACTTCTTTCTTTATTTACCTTTTTTTTTACCAGAACAGAGTCCATTTTCAGTGGAGGCCCAGGGAGAAATGCTCCAGTCACATGCCTTTGGAATATCTTCCTTGGAATATATTTCTTATCCCAGTTCTTGTTATCATTCTAGTGTCTTATCTTTGTCTAAATTTCACCATAAGCATTCTAAGGGTTGTAGTGGTAGGAGAAAAGAAAAAAATAAATCTTCATGTCCTGCTTTTGAAATATCAGTTTCTAAGCTACTTCACTCTGAATCATTGATCTTAACTCCCTTAGAAATATGGATAGATAGAGAGCATTTATTTTATCTGGCTGTGTCTTTATAATTGACTTTATTTACTTTTATTTGTATTTCTTTTCCAGGACAGAGCACTGATATCCATTGACCTTTTTCAGACAACCAGGAGCTGTGTATGGTTACGTGACTAGCTCCGAGTCAAACTGTTAGGCAGTGGAGGCTGACTGAATCAAACTGCACAACTGGACAAAAAAAAAAAAAAAAAAAAAAAAAAACAGTTCATTAACAGCTCCTTAATCATGTAAGCTACTAGACTCAGACCATGGTCCTACAAGCCTGTTCCATCAAATTAGTGCAAGACATACTAATATTTAACATACCAAACCTGTATGACCTTGTAAGCTCAGAGGTGGTTACTTAAAGGAAGTGGGTGATGTGTAATTGTACCCATTTTATACTGCGTTTGCAGATAAACAGATAGCTACACAGCTTACCTTCATCATCTTAATCCTACATTGTTTAGATTTTTCTCAGCCAGGATTACTGAGTGTTGTGTTTCTCAGTTTATAATTACTTCCAGTAAGCTGTACTAATGCATGAAGAATCCCATAATGCTATTTAGGGGATATTCAAATGTCAGGATATCTTGGAGAAAGTATTTGTTTTTAAATGTTATGACTAGAGTAAGCATAATAAAAATAGAAGGTACAGGGTGAAACTCTCTCTGTAAGGGGGGGTGTGCATGCATGCACACACACTTGTATATATGGTCTGCATGTCATGAAGTGTCTGAAACAGTATGTGCATCACATTTCTCATATTATCAGCTTAGTTCTTTATGCCAAACATTATTTATAATCATCTTTGCAGATCAATGTTCACTATGTTGAGGAGATGGGACTGTGCTCTTGTCCTGTACATAGTACAACAGGAAGAAAATCAGAAAATGTCTTGTCAGCTAGTTTATATGTTATTCAAATGTAGCATGCCATGCCTAATCCATAATGCGGAGACAAAGCCAAAGTTAAAAATTACTTACAACGTATTGCATTCACCTTTACCAGGTGAGTAAATCTCCATTTTCATTTACAGGTCACCACAAAACCACAAAGGCAGAGATGGAAAAAAGCAGGCTTTTTAGAAATGTAGACATTAGACAGGTAGGAAATGCTATGTAAAATTATGTAATGATTTATAAACTCTCCAAAATGGTGCTGAGTATGAAGTTCCCATCAGTTGTGAAAGTGCTCAACATGCACGAATAGGAGTACATTAATGAACTCCTATTCACTGTGTGCAAGAAATGAAGGTGCACAGATCAACAAGGACTCTTCCTTATACTTGCTTTCAGGGTTTAAATGTTTTTCAGACAGGGTGGTTTATGCTCCAAGTATTCAGCAGAGGATGAAGTAGGGCAAGGTGTACATCAAGCTTTATGATGAGACATGCATTTTGTCACCACTCAGATGATTCTTTTATAGAACAGCACTACACATAGATTCAGAGCCAAATCATGGTCCAATGGAGCCCAAGGCAGGGTAATGGATCAACCCCCCCCCACCATACACAGCCACCCCAGCCATTCCAGTGTCCCATTACTTGGCTATTTCTCCCCAGTTACCATAAACACCATTCAAACCTCTATGTGTGCATACTGTTTTCTGCTTTACTTCTACAATGATTATAGATATTTGGATTTAATTTAAAACTTTTATTTCAACTTTTATAGCACAAACACTGACAAATGTTTGGTAAAGCAATACAGTCTTAAAATGAAAAAAGACCTAGCATTAAAACTTCTCAGCCCTTGAAATTCATATTCATTGAAACAGCATTGAAACCCACATTCAAAGAAAATGCATCTGGCCAGTGGCAGATAAAGTTCACTTTTGTGCTGTTTTCAAATCATAGGCCCCTTACACACATTTTTATGACCATGTAAATATGCATGAGTTCTTTGACTCGCCTTCTTTATTGTATTAAATTCTATTCCTTGTATAACACAGCACCACTTGTTAGAGCAGGTTTTAAATACGTAGTTTTGAACATTTTTCCTGTAAGAAATGAAACAAGATGCATGAACCAATAATAATGACAAAACTACCCAATTCAGAACATTTCAACCATAAAAGGCCACTCAGATTTCTGTCATCACAATCCATCAGTATCAGTCAATATATGCACAATCGCTGCAGAAGTAAAACTCACCGGCATAATTCCACATTAACGACATCTGTAACTAATGAAGACGGAGCTGCTAGTAAACATCTTTTTATTTCAGTGTTTCTTGTACAAATTCAGTGCCTGCTGCTGTTGAATAAATTGCCTATATTACATTAAAAAGATAAGCTAGTAATATTGCAATAGGGAATGAATGGCAAATTGATTAACAGCTCCATAGTTACTAAGCATCTCATCCAAAAGACGACACACTGCAGCACCCCCT
Organism: Protopterus annectens; assembly: GCF_019279795.1. Taxonomy (NCBI): domain Eukaryota; kingdom Metazoa; phylum Chordata; order Ceratodontiformes; family Protopteridae; genus Protopterus; species Protopterus annectens. The sequence goes on from NC_056750.1 coordinate 767,769,254, forward strand.
CTTAAAGTATAATACAGTATCAGCACTCCATCTACATGCTGTGGGAGTAGAATCCAGAGCCTTCTGCTTCAAAAGCAATTGTGCTACCTGTTGTGCTACTAACAATACTTTTCAATTCTATAGTACAATAGTGATACCATTTGCTAAACAAAACAGTTTCACATTATAAATAGACTTAGCATGAGCAGCAGTAAACTCCTTCCCTCGAAGCTCACAGTTTCTTGAAAAAATGGCACCTGAAATTCCGTTCCTTAAAAAATGCAACTGAAAACTTAATTTCTTTAGCAGCTTGGTAGTTGGGTTAGAGGATGCATTCTCTTATTTCCTGCAACTAAGGTACAGGGTTTGAGCCCGAGCAAATTACAAGCCACCTTACATTAAGAGGGCCCTCCTGCACCCTTTTAGCAGGAGGATGTATTCAAGAACCCATATGAGATGGGGATTATTGGAACAAGGCTCACTCTTGGGCCTTCCCGTTGGCTCGATTGTTTGAAAACGGTTTTACTTAGCTGAGATTTAAACACAGCATTTGTGCACAGCTGTGCACTGTGCAATGGGGGTTAGCACTGCTGTGTATACCTCCTGGGGGAACCTCCTAAGCTTCTCTGCATGCAATGCAGTTGTACACTGCTGCCCAGAGAGCAACACAGCTACACTTTTTGAGGTGCTGGTGCAGGTTTCTACCCCTAAACCTCCCATACATTAGGTGATTTTACTAGTTCAACAACAGAACCTATTCCATTTTGCCCACCCTCCACCAATTATTACAGAATACACCTGGCATAATGGATGGTCAATTTCCCAGTTTCTCCAGACAGCCTGACTGACATTGGCATACTGAGGCAATGTAGCAAATGCCTCATGTATACAGACAACCTACTACTCCTAAAACATGCAAATATATGTGAGAGATGTATCTATAGTATGAATCTGGAACCAATATTCTCTCTCATGTAACAAACCAAACACCAAGCAGGTTGTCATCAGCCACACTCCACCTCCCATACATACCATGCACACATATGTGGATGTACACACTAGAAATATACCAAAACAGCAAAAACTTCCCAACTTTCTGCACACAGTATGGTCCCAACAGCACCAACTACACACAACACATGCATCAGTGTCTCGCCCAATAAGCTCCTAAGGAAAAACATATCTAAAGCAAATGTTTTGTCATAAGTGACTCCATAGTGAGACACACACAGATGTCCCCCTTACTAGACTGGACAAGAATGTCACGGTCAGCTGCCTTGTCTGGCGCCAGGATCTGCCACATCACACATGTACTCAAGTCTCTCAACAGCAAATGCTGTAATGATTCTGTCATGGTCCATGTTGGAGTGAATGATTTGAGAGTTACCTCACTGAACTATATGAAGAGCGACATGATGGCGCTTTCAGATTGCGTGTCCCAGGCAGGTTATGTCTCGAGCCCTAAGCAGTATTCTTCCTTCACTCGGAAGGATGCCACAATACAAACAAAAAAAATACTGACTTCAGCAATTGCCTTAGTTTCTGGTGTCAATTCAGGGGGATCCAGTATCGGACAGCCTGGGATGATATGGTCAACAGACCATGCTGCTTTGCCAGAGATGGTCTTCACCTGTCTCCTCTAGGCTTTAGGTTGCTGGCAAAGGTACTCTCATAAAAATATCCTTCAGAAACAAATTCACAGTTATGCTGCTTAATACTATGAGTCTAAATCATAAACTGCACTCACTTGAAGCACTTCTCACCCTGGAAGATGCTGATGTCTGCGCAATCACAGAGACATGGTTCAAGGCATCAGAGAGTACCCTGGCCATACATGGCCAAAATGTCTTCCACACGTTCAGAGCACAAAACAAACATAAACAAAAAAAAAACAAGGAAGGTATCCATCTTCATTAGACATATACACCTCTATACTGATTAAACAATGCAATTTCCTAGAGTTACTCCAAGTTCAACTAACTGTAGGAAAGACCCCCACCCCTCCACGTTATTATTAGCTATAGGTCCCCCACCATGAACCACAAAAAACACACAGCCTACCTGGACCTACCTGAGTCACTCTCAGTACAGCCAAATACCCTGGTCATAGATGACTAATTATCCATCCACTGATTGGGTAACATATGAGCACAAACATGTTCACCCAAAGGTTCCTGGACTTTGTTAACACAAATGCTTTGGAACAGATTGTCAGCACAACCACAAGTGACTCTAACATCCTTGACACAGTGCTCACCAACATGGGGGAATCACTGCACTTCCCCATGTATGGAGCCCTACCTGGGAAAATCCAATCATAAATCAGTCTCTTTCTAAGTAATGATCGTGCCTGGCCCACCCCCAGAAGCAAAAAGTTAAAACATTTATCCAAAGCAAACTATAGCCTACTGAGCTATGGCATCAATAGTTTCATACCCCTGCAACACTGACACCAATGACCCCTATACTGATGTGTACAAAAATATCCTATGTAAATACCTAAATAAATGTATATACTCAGATATACAGATTGGATCAATTCAACATCCTCACAAAAACTTTAACTTGCTTTTTACTTTGGTTCTCCACAGTTCTGAAGAATTCTGGATAAGACGAAAGCGCTTACGTGTGGATTCATGTTGTTCACATTAAAGAGTACTTTGGTTCTGGCTGTCTAACCAGTGATTTGTTTTGGTTGTTACTGGATTTTTATCTACAGGTCCTGGTTTTGGTCCGCGTTTTACTTTAGCATCCTTAATTTTGATCATCAGGTGTCCACAGTAGTAAGGAAGGCTTTCTACTTTGCAGACCTCATAAGCAAGGGTACAGCATCCAAAGCTAAGGATGTTATAACTCCCCTGTACTCGACTTTCATTAGACCAATAACAGAGTATAATGCTCCCTTCTGTATGTACTTCACCAGACATCTGCAGCAGCTGGTGACCAGAAAGGTTTCCCACCAAGAAATTCAGATCCTACAATACATGATCTACATGGACAGACTAAAGGCCTCATCACTTTACTCAGTATTGTATAGACTTGCTTAGAGGCGACTTGTGCCTGGCCTACAGAGCAGTCTCAGACTCTGCCTTGATGAAGCTGCTGCATATCTGCAAATCCAATGGGACAAGATTCACTCACTCTAGGGATCTTAACCTAGCCTGCAATACTAACAGGACATGCTGGAGAGACAGCCATGTCTCCTAGAGGTTGCCACTCTTCTGGAACAAACTCCCAATTCATATAAATGAGGCTATTCAATATTCAATGAGGCTCTATAAGCATAATCTGGGCAATTGGATGGGAAACCATAAATTTACATTGGGGGTTTCACTTATGTCCCTCTTATACTGGGGCAGCCAGTGCTGATTTTAGATTCACACGCAAACAGACTATATGTCTTAGTTCATAAGGGAACAAGGGTATAACATGGCTAAGCTTGTAGAGGTCTTAGGGCCAATAGCCTAGTAACCTATGATCAGATGACTTGCTACCCCTAACTAGGATGCACAGCACGGGGGCACACACACACACACACACACACACACACACACACACACACACACACACACACACACACACAATGTACTTGTCAGAATCAGGAATGACTTGTATTTAAATTACTTTTGAACAGAAGATGTAAACAAACAAGTCTGTGTTATGATACATGCACAGCCGCAACAGTTGTTGCGACCGGATGCAGAGAACATTCTTAAAGAAAAACCCTACATAATGTTTTTTTCTAATTAAAAAAAATACGTGATGTCGCTGTCCAGCAGGGACATCCACCCAACCATTGGGCCCTAAGTGACTGCCTTGGTCGCCTAGTGCTGGATTCAGCTCTACACACATTAAATTAACTGAACTTCTCTTTAAGGATGCTATGCATTAGACAAGGAAACAATGCGGAAGCTACAGAAAGAAAAAACAATAACTGAAGAAAAGAGACAGACACACTAAACAAATGCATTAGTTCAGTATGTATTATCCAATAGACTGACCCTCTACAAAAGTAGTAGAAAGCAAATGTAAAAGACATGAATTACCTGAAGAAAGATACTAAAGATATTAAAACCTAAATATTATAACAAAAAAATTTTATTTGTATTGAACACTTCATAACCATGATGGTCAAAATAAAGATGATTTACTATATCAGTTTTCAATGGCACATGGACAGCATCTATGAAAAGCAAGGCAGTCACTATGGGCTTGTGAGCACAAAAAAAAATGAGAAAGAAAACAAAACTTCACTAAAAGTGCCATTCGTTTTTAAATATCATAGCAGAAATTATACAAAGAAAAGAATGGATTGGGGTCCGAATGGAGAGATGAAAAGTCAGGAAGCAAAGGACAGTCTTGGTGAGTACCTTCTTGAGGTAGACCCTGTTTTCACAAAATCTCGCCAAGGCAACACCAATATATAGACTGTATTTATATGCATACATCATGGACAGACGTAGGTCAAAACCTAAAAAAAAGATAGCTGGGTGCACAAGACCCAGTATAAAAAAAGTGCCCAGTCTTGGCAGGCACACTGGTGCCAGGACTGTAAAAAATGACCATATGTAGAATTCTCAAAATATGTAAACACCCCTACAATGGGGCCATGTCAGGCCCAGGGGGAGAATGGACTCCTTGTTGTAGAAGGAAGTAGCAGTCCACAAAAATCACAAAAACTGATAGGCCAAAGAAGAGCCATAAAGACAATAAAGTGGACTATTGAGGATAAGAAAGAAATTATGTATGGTTACTATTATGCAAAAAGCCCAGAATTTCTAGACACAAGACATACAAAATGATTGAGAGAGAAATTAGAGGAAAGAAAAATACTTCCACAAGAAAAACTTTCAGAAGCTTCAAATGAAAATGTGTTCATTAATGCAAAAGATTTGTGAGAAACAATATATAGATCAAGAAATCTTGATCTGTTTGGAAAAAAGCATCTGAGGAAGTGCGGAAATATAAACAAAACCAAAAGATATTTGAAAAATATAAAAAAGAAATATGAACATGGGAAAGAGAGAGCAAGATTTGACATGGTGCAATATTTATGTAAAGGAGAGAGCCAAATTAATCAATGTAAAGAAGGCAACCCCAAAGATATTCAAGGATAAATACAGGAAAAGGCATCTGGATATGGAAAATTTCACAATAATAAAAAAAATAATATCACAAATACAGAATGTAGAAAAGATAAGTAAAGTAGAAGTTAAAAAAATAGAAGTTGAAGTTGTGGAGTACCTGCGAAGTGAAGGATTTGATGTAGACAGCCTAACACAGGTTACATCACAGCAGGATGGAGTGAGTCCCCAAAGCAAGGAGAAACGGGAAGATCAGGAAACATCTGAAGAAGAAATATGGACATGGGAAAGAAAGAGATTTAATATGGTGTAATATTTATGCAAAGGAGAAAGCAAAACTAACCAATACAAAAACAGCATCACCAAAGGTATCTGAAGAGAAATACAGACAAAAGAATCCGGACATGGAAAACTTTACAATACAAAAAAGAAGACAAAGAGGAAAAGTAGAAAATGAGATTAGTAATGGAGAACTTAAAGAAATAGAAACTGAGGTTATGGAGTACCTGCAAAGTGAATGATTTAGTGTAGAAAATGTAATTCAGAAAGCACCACAACAGAATAGAATAATGGATATCCAAATTAAGGGGAAACTAGTGGAAATGGAAGCAATTGGTCAGGTGCCATATGAAGATAATTTGGAGCCTTCCACAGGAAACAAGTATAAACATTTTCTTGAAGCTAGACAGCAAGGGAAGGAGCAGAAAATTGTGGAAACTATGATGCAGTCAATGCTGAGGAGTAATAGGCCAGAGAGTTCCCATATGATAGGGCAACGGATGGTGCAGGATGAAACTGATGTGACTGTGTCACAGGAAGATGCTTTAGAACCATCTATTGAATGCCCGCAGGAATTGGAAAACAAGGGATGTGCACTCAGTTTGGAAGAAAATGAGCTAAGATAAGAATTGCTTGATTTAATAGACATGGAAAGATAGATCAAGATCAATGAAAGAAATAGACTGCAGAAGGTTACTAAAACTCAAAAAGTCAGAAGTCTGATAAAATAAATGAACATAGTAGTTAGGACTGTTCATAGATATCCATGGGATATAACAGAAGTAAACAGAATATATTACTGTGCAACTAAATTAATAACTGATAAAGTTCTACCACAAGAACACAAAGTAGTGAGGAAAAAGAAGGGGAGAAATTGAATACCATCATGGAAATATCAAATAGAGAAAATTATACAGCAATTAAAACAAGAAGTGTCACTGTTAGAAGACTATAGAAGAGAGAATAGATTAACAAACATACTAAGAAAGATAGATGTGACAAAAGCAATGAACACTATTAGAACAGACCAGGATCTATCGCAAATAACGAACCAAATATTTCAGCTTAGGTGGAAAAACGAAGATGATATGAAGATAAATATAAATTTATTGAAGACCCAAAAGGTTTTATAGAGAACTGGGAAATAAGGTAAAAGGAATTGAAAGACCACAAAAAAAAAAAAAAAAAAAAAAAAAAAAAAAAAGATACCTTTTGGAGAAGTATCTATGAAGATCCTGTGGAACATAACAAAGATGCTAAATGGATAGAAGTAAAAGAAAGGAACAGGATGTGAAATGGGATGAAGTAACAGCTAGAGAGATTGAAACAAAGTTGAGAAAAGCCTCTAATTGGAAAACCTCAGGCCAAGATGCAATACCCAACTTCTGGTTAAAATTAACATCTTTGCATGAAGATTTAGCCATGAGTAAGAACTATTTATATGCACACCCAAAACAGACTCCAACCTGGCTAACAACCGAAAAACAATGCTCCTGCTTAAGAGTGAACCTGCAAGCTACCCTAAAAATTATAGGCCAGTAACTTGCCTTCCAATGATGTATAAACTATACATGGGAATTGATGCTGACAGAGTTTATAGTCACTTACAAGAAAACTCAATTATGGCAGTAGTACAAAAGAGCAATAAAAGAAAGTCACATGAAACAAAGGATCATTTGTTGTTGAAGTCATAGTGGAGAACTGTAAAAAGGATAAGAATCTAAGTATGGCATGGATTGACAAAAAAAGCATTTCATAGTATCCCTCATTCATGGATAAAAGAGTGCTTAAAAATGTATAAGATATACCCCCCATACAGATCAACTACATTACAGTGACCATAAAACAGTGGCAGACCACTTGGCCATTAAGCCATAATAAAAGGACAAATTGTTATCCCACGGATATAAATTAAAAGGGGGATATTCCAGAGTGACTCTCTGTCACCATTATTCTGCCTTGCCCTTAATCCATTAAGATGGCTACTTAACAGCTTAGGCCATGGCTATAATCTGGCTCCTAGAAAACAACAAAGTGAAAAAACTTCTCACCTTCTCTTTGTCAATGATTTAAAACTGTATAGCTCATCAGATGGGGAACTGAAAGCACAAAAGCAAATTGTCAAAACTTTTTCAGATGATATAAGAATGCCATTTGGTCTTGATAAATGTGCAAAAGCAACCTTGAAAGCAGTTAAACTGCAATGCCAGGAAAAAAAGAAGTTATGTACTCACCATAACGTTCCATCTGAGTAGATACTCCATTTGTCTGCAACCTGTGGGTGTCGGATCCAACCTCGGATCCTATCCGGCAGCTTTCCAAGCTCCAAGATCCAAGCTCCTAGCTCCTCCCCCCTACCCATAATCCCCTACTACTAACCACATTACCTCAGATCGTTTTTTTGCCTTACCAACTTGAGACAGAAACCAACTCAGAGTGATCAGAAAATTCCCGACAGGTTCGGGGGATGGCAGGGGGGGTCGGTTGCAGACAAATGAAGTATCTACTCAGATGGAATGTTATGGTGAGTACATAACTTCTTTATCTTTAGTAGTTACTTCATTTGATCTGCAACCTGTGGGACAGAGTCCCCAGCTAACCGACAAGAACCTGGGTGGTCCTTACAGAAGGATATTCCGAAGCACCGCGGAGCCAAAAGAAGCCCTACTCCTGGAAATCATATCCAGCTTGTAATGAGAAATGAACGTATGAGATGAGGACCAGGTAGCTGCTGAACATATATCGTCTATTGGAACCCTAGACCAAAAAGCTGTTGAGGTAGCTACAGATCTTGAGGAATGAGCACGGATGCCAACTGGAGCTGGCTTGCCAGACGAAGTGTATCCCAGCATAATGCACTGACAGATCCAATTTGCTACAGTCACTTTAGAAATTGCCTTGCCCATGGCTGATTTTGCATAAGAAACAAACAACTGGTCCGACTTGCGAAACTCTCTAGTTCTGTGCAAGTAAAAACGCAGTTGTCTGTGTACATCCAATTTGTGCAACGTGTATTCACCTTTGTTGTGAAAATTTGGGAAAAATACAGGTAGATTTATTGACTGATTAATGTTTGATTCTGTAGCCACCTTTGGCAAGAAAGACGGATTAGTCCTGAGGGACACTCTATCCTTGTGAAAGATAAGGTACGGAGGTTTGATACACAGAGCTTGCAATTCTGAAACCCTCTTGGCTGAAGCAATAGCCACCAAGAAAGCCATTTTCCATGATAAGAATTTCAACAGAATCGAGGCCGCAGGCTCGAAAGGTGGTCTTGTCAAGGCTTGCAAGACCAGAGTGAGATCCCACGGGGGAACCACAGTCTTTACAGGTGGTTTCAAAAGAAAAATGCCTCGTAAGAAGGTTTTGCACAACTTTGTAGATGCTAAGGAGCCTATGCCGTCCCCCACATGAAAATAGGAGATGGCTGCCAGCTGCACCTTAACCGTGGAGGCACTTGCTCCCTGCCTAAAAAGCAGGGAAAGGAAGTCCAGAATAGTTGGAATAGGGACAGTAAATGGGTCCAAGTCTTTGTCTTTGGCCCAGATGGAGAAACGTTTCCATTTACTGTTGTAAAGTTTTCTGGTAGACGGTTTATGAGCCGCCACCAGAATGGCCTTAACGGGGGATGAGATACTGGGAGTCCTAGCCATTATTGGAACTGGATCAACCAAGCAGCAAGTTTGAGATTGACCAGGTTCGGGGTAGGGCATCCCGCTGGATGCGAGATTAGGTCTGCACTGGGATCCAGAATCCATGGAGGAGCCATACTGTGAGACCGCAGAAAGGGGAACCAGATCTGTCGAGGCCAGAATGGGGCTATGAGGATAACTCTGCTCCCCAACCGACAGGCTTTCTGGATGAATTTCATCATGAGTGGGAGGGGGAGATAAGCATAAAGGAGTCCAGGGGGCCAAGCATGGACTAGAGCGTCTCTGGGGGTCTCCCATCTGGGGGGGAACTATCGCGAAGTACTCGCTGCATTTTGTGTTTAAAGGAGAAGCGAAAAGATCGCAGCGAGGCTGACCCCATTTGTGGAAGATCTGCTTCGCAACAGACGGATTCAGAGACCACTCGTATGGAGTGAGTAGCACCCGACTTAGCTTGTCCGCTAATATGTTGGACCGTCCCGGAATGTGCATTGCTATCAGAAAGCGGTTGGTGGAAATCGCCCATTCCCACACTCTCATGGCTTCTCGACACAGGGGATAAGATCTGGTCCCTCCTTGTTTGTTTATATACCAGACTACTGACATGTTGTCCGTCTGGATTGCAATAGTCCCCAGGGGAAGAAGGTCGTGGAGAGCTTGCAATGCCAAAAGCACCGCCCTCATCTCTAGGTCATTGATATGCAATGCGGTCTCTAGGGAAGTCCACGTGCCTTGAACGGATCTGCCTGAACAATGCCCCCCCCACCCGAGGCGAGAAGAATCCGTGGTCAACGTGGCTTTGACCGGGGGGATCACAAAGGGCCTCCCTTCTCCGAGTTCCTGTGCATGTAACCACCACAGAAGGGAGTCGCTGCACACTCTGCTCAGGGGTATTGGCGTGCTTAACGGGTGGATCGACAGGGACCATTGGACTTGAAGGGTCCATTGTAATATGCGCATTCGCAGATGGGCATGTAGGGAGAGACCGATCGCTGCTGACACAGATCCCAGCACCCTCAGGACTGACTCCACCAGAGGAGCAGGGCTCCAAAGAAGGGCTAACACCTGATACGACAAGCTGTTCAGCCTGACTGACGTTAGAACAACTCGGGAGATTCGTGTATCTAACCTGGCCCCTATCTATTCTAGGGCTTGAGTGGGGCACAGGCAGGATTTCTGCCCGTTCACTGAAATGCCTAGGTTGTGGGCCAGAGACAGAGCATAATCTCTTGCCACACAGAGCTGATGCCTGTTGGTCGTGGTGAGGAGCCAGTCGTCTAGGTAGGGGGAAGAACTGAATGCCCTGAAGTCTCAGGTGGGCTGCAACCACTGCCATGACCTTGGTGAACACTCTGGGGGCTGAGGTGAGGCCGAATGGAAGAACCATGAATTGATAATGACTGTCTCCGAGCCGGAAGCGGAGAAACCTCCTGGATCGTCTGTCCATCAAGACGTGGTAATACGCATCCTTGAGGTCTAACGAGCACATCCAGTCGTTCTCCCGCAGAAGGGGGAGAATTGATCAGAGAGTGACCATCCAGAACTTTTCCTTGGGTATGAACAGGTTCAGAGTGGAAGGGTCTAAGATGGGTCTGACGTCCCCCATTTTCTTTGGCACCAAAAAGAACCAGGAGTAATAACCCAATCCGGACTGATCTGGGGGGACGGGCTGGATGGCTCTTTTTCTTAGCAGCTTTGAAATCTCCAAAGCCGCTGCCTCCCTCTGATCAGGTGGGACATCGGGGAGACGTCTGGATTTGGGGGGAAGGTTTATGAATGGAATGGAGTATCCTCTGGATATGATCCGGAGCACCCATCGATCTGTTGTAAGGGACTCTCAGTTTGACAGGTGCTCCGACAACCGCCCCCAGACTGTCTCCAGAGAGGGACAGTTGGGCAAGCCCTCAGGGCTGTTGTGCGGGTCTGTCCGAGAAAGGTTCTCTAGACCCAAAGTTATGCGGCCCCCCCTCTGCCTCTCAGCCGGCGTCCACCTTGTCCTCCTCTGCCTCTAGAGGACGAGTGGTCCACAGCAGGATGGGGTTGCTGAGACTTACGGAACCACAGCTTCTTTTGTCCCCTCTGATTCCTGGAGAAGGATCTTTGGGGATTAGAGAAGCGGACTCCGACGGCAGACAGCATCTTCCCGTCCTTTTCGCTTTGGACCAGCGAGTCGCGAACAGTTTTTCCAAACAAGGCAGAACCGTCAAAAGGGGCGTTCGTGAAGGACGCCTTGAAGGGATCCGTGAAGTCGCAAAGATGGAGCCAGGAGAGACATCGCAAGACGACCCCGGCTCCGCTAGCTCTAGCAGCTCCCTCCATTGCATGGGAGAGAAGCCGCATAGATGTATTGGAGATGGATTTTAGAGTGGCCATTCGAGTCTCAAAAACCTTCTTGTCTGCGACCGACATGGACTCCAGGGGGCTGCAGCGTATTCCTTAATCAAGTCTCGCTGTAGCCTAATGGTATGTGCCATATAGTTCAGCGCCCTTATGGAAAAGGTCGCTGAAGCAAACATCCGCTTCCCAATCCGGTCAAGCGCTCGAGATTCCTTATCCGGCGGGTGAACCGAAGAACTCTCCTGCGCGAGTTCTTTCTTGGTAGCCGTCGCCACCAACATGGCATCAACGAGGGTTTCTTTGTCCCAAGATGGTCTATCTGTGGGGGGACCGAGGACTTTATTGGGGCGCCCAGGGATTGGCTCCACGGTGTCGGGCTCCTTCCACGCCCTGTTAGTAATTAAGTCCACCAGGGGTCGGCCGGAAGGGACACCCAGGAGGTAGATGGGCCTGCCTCAAAGGCCTCCAGGAACACGAACTCATCAAGGGAGGGCTTTTGGGCTGACCACCCCCCTCTGATACGCAACATTTCCATGATGTCTCCAAAGGAGACATCTTCAGGGGGTGACCTTGGGGAGCCCTCCGTATCCTCTAAGTCCGTGTCTGCGGTAACAGACCCCGGGGAGTCCAGGTGCCTCCTTTTGCACCGATGCTTCCGAGGGACCTCCTCGGTGGGGCTGTCCGAAGAGGGCTCATCCACGGGTTGTTGTTCCTCCGTGAGAACTAGCTGGAGGGCTTGGGCAGGCTGCCCTGATGGACAGATGATGGAAGACAGACCCTCATACAGTGGGGGTATGGGTGGATCCGAAGCCTGGGTTGGGGATCTGGAGGACCTCGACAGTACCCTCTCCACTACCTCAAAAGCTGAAGGAGAGCCGCTCTCGCCAGCCTCTGAGAGCAATCTCCTCGGATCTGAGGAAGGGATCGGGTTCAGAGCTGATGCAGTCGGCACAGAGGCAGAGGTGTGCTCCGACGCCAACAGCGCCGAAGACACAGCAACTCCCTTGGATCCGACGCTCAGCCCTTGGCCCCGAGAGCTCGGGGCTGACAAGCTCGAAGGTATAGTCGGCATCAAAGAGACCACCGCTATCGGCGCAGACAATTCCCCGGGTCCGAATGGGCCTGGATCCAATGACTCAGAGACCCGAAAATGAGTCGGAGAAGGAGTGATTGGGGCAAATATGGGGGCCGCGCTCCCCCCAGGGGGGGGGGGGCAAGAGCATCCCCATCTGCATTTGAGTCTGCAAGAACCGACGCATCATCCGAACCATATCCGCTTCAGAGATGCTTCGGGTCGACCTGGACGAAGCAATAGAGGTGGGCTGGGAGGGCCACCTTGAAGATCTCGAGAGAGACCTATCCTCCTCCTCTGGCTTCGGCGAGAAACAGGGTGAACGGCGCCGAGAGGAGGGGGATCCGGAGACCCTCATGGGAGACTTAAGCACTTTCACTGGCGGAGCCGAAGGATGAGGTTCGGCCCGCCTTTTGTGGGACCTATGTCCTTCCTTATCCTTGTGCATCTTCTTTCCAAGGGAAGAGGCACTAGTTTCCCCAGAGCTCAAACCCAAAGAGGGAGGTTGAGTCCCGGGTAGAGCTAAGGGGACAGATGGCGCTGAAGCAGCTGGAGCCCGAACGGGAGAGGAAGAAGAAGCCGACTCCTGGGGGAGCTTTCCCGCCAGGATCAGCTTGTTCTTCCTATCCCGAAGTGCCCGGGGGTTAAAGTCCGCACAGATCTGGCAGGCCTCTGACAAATGGGCTGCCCCCATGCATAAAACGCACTGAGTGTGGCCATCAGCTGGGGAAAGCTTGTGGCCACACTCAGTACACATTTAGAAAAAAACGGCCTTAGTGGTTTAAAAACCAGCAATGATCTCACCCAGCCAGGAGCTCTTCACAGGGAAGCTTCTTCTGCCGCGGCAAAAAAGATCTGAGGTAATGCGGTTAGTAGTACGGGATTATGGGTAGGGGGGAGGAGCTAGGAGCTTGGATCTTGGAGCTTGGAAAGCTGCCGGATCGGATCCGAGGTCGGATCCGACAACCCACAGGTTGCAGATCAAATGAAGTAACTACTTCAGATCCTCAGTTTGGGACAAGAATGTGATATATAAAAGTACTTGAGCAAGGAGGAGTGTATAAATATTTAGGAATTGATGATGATAAACAATCAAACACGAACAGAAGTGAATAAAACGTAGTATGGAATACTTCAGAAGACTTAAATTAATACTGAAAAAACAGCACTGACATCTAGGAACAAAATGCAAGCTATAAACCAATTTGCTCTTCCTGTCCTAACTTACAGTTTTGGAGTGACTGACTGGCCCCAAATTGTGTTGGATAGATTAGGTAGGAAAACAAGATGGATGCTTCATGCTCACCAGATGACTTATAAAAATCAGTGCATACCAAAATTATATATTCCCCATTCTGAAGGAGGGATGGGCCAACTTGAAATTGATTATATGTATAGATCTGCAATCGTGGGACTCATCGCCGGACCTCACAAGACCCAAATGTAGTGAAAGTTTTGAAACATGAGGAGAATAAATCTAAGATGACTTCTCTACTTAATCTAACAGAAGCTTATCGGCGTCAAGCAGGAATGGAAATCAAACCAGAAGTAGATAAAAATCAGGCAGCAACTGAATGTGCCAAAAAACAAAATAAAGAATATAATGTGAAGGGTCAGATGAAAAGGCAAGAAATGTGGAAAAAGCATAACTATAGTTGCAAGTATAGAAAACTTCTGGAAGAACCTCATGTTGATCAGTAATGAACACAGGAATGGTTAAGGAGAAGCAAATTCAAACCAAGAGATGAAAGGTTAATATTGACAGCCCAAGATAGTGGGCTGTGTACACACTGGTTTATAAAGTCTATTGGGCATGTGGGAGAAACAGACAAATGTAGGTTTTGTAAAACCGAATTGGAAACAGTTGCACACCTCGTTACTGGTTATGACATACAAATGGCAGAAGGACTGTATACTGAAAGGCATAATAATGTGGCAAGACTGTTGCACTGGGGATTGTGCAAACATTATGGTACTGAAGTGGCTGAAAAACACTGGAAACATGAGCCACAAAGCATCATAAAAAATGAAGTCTACATCACATGGGATCATCCATTACCAACAGTTCAAAAGACAGATGCTAGAAAACCGGATATAGGGGTCCAAGAAAAGAAGACCAGAGTAGCATTGATCATTGAAACTGCCACACCCACTGACTACAGCATCTTGCTTACAGAAATACACAGTCATAAAATATCAGGATCTGCAGGCAGAAACAAGAGCAACGTGGAAGAAAGACACCCAGACAGTTCCAATAGTAGTAGGAGCAATGGATCTTACAAAAAAGAATTTACAATCGTATTTAGATATGTTACCAATGCATGTAACTCCATATGACTGCAGAAGGAGTCGTTACTGGGCACACTGCAGGTGCTGCGAAGAGCAATACTGGCTGACATCAAAGACTAAAACAATATTAATTTCATGAACTTTAATCATACTTTGACTTAGGAATGAGGTCCATTCCCGTTATTGTATTAGAAACCCAAAAGACTTGGAGAAATTAAAAAAGTGTAGGAAAGATCATAGAAAATGATGAAGTTTACATCACATGGGATCATCCATTACCAACAGTTCAAAAGACAGATGCCAAAAAAACAGATATGGTGGTCCATGAAAAGAAGACAAAAGTAGCATTGATCATAGAAATCACTACACCCGGTGACTACAGTGTCTTGCATACAGATTCACAAAGTCATAAAATATCAGGATTTGCAGGCAGAAATGAGAGCAATATGGGAGAAAGATGCCCAGACAGTTCTCATAGTAGTATATATAAAAAGTCTTTATAAAAAGACTCTACAATCATATTTAGATAAGTTACCAATACATGTAACTGTACAAAATGCAGGAGGAGTCATTACTGGGCAGATTGTGCGTGCTGCAAACAGCATTTCTGGCTGATATCAAAGATTAAAACAATACTAATTTCATGAACTTTAACCATACTTTGACTTAGGAATGGGGTCCATTCCAGTTATGGTATTAGAAACCCAAAATATAAGGAGAAATTAAAAAGGAAAGACCTAGCTGAAACCCTGGAGTCAACGAGCTATGAGAATCCCATAGGTTAACAATGGGATGGTTATGCTATATGCATTTAACAGATTACTGCATTGTAAAAATTAGGGTAACCACTATAAGAAACCATGCATTTCAATCTCTATCAAGTATGTGTTTCAGGCTCCTATATGAGGGTCATCAAGCATGGGAAGAAAGGAGGGTAAAAAGAAAAATCAATAGACTCAATAAAGGCTGACTGCAAGACAATAATGCAAATATCTTAATTAAAACAAAGCTGTCTGCAGTACTGAATGTTTATTTATGGACTGCTGCATGAATCTGTACAATAAACATCCCTTTTCAATATGCTTATTTCCTAACAGTGGAGTAAATTATCTGTGCCATTACAGACTACATACAATTATGACAACAGCTAGCTCAGGAATAGGTAAAGGAAATCAGAAAGATCAGAGCTATCTCAACAGCAGGACAAAATCTTTCAGATGTGCATGTGTATACATACACAACATAATGAAAAATGAATGCACTTACCTTTACTAATATATCACTACTATAAGTTACAGAAGAACTCATCTGCATACTTCTCAACTGTATAGATTTTCACAGAATGTCCAGATTTATGCCCCATATATTTGGTCTATTTCTCATAAAACTGTTTTTCTGGCAAATCATTGGCAAATTATTTATGGTGGAAGTCAGCAAATGACGAAAGCATTTGAGTTTCAGACTTCATAACTTTTAGAAAATTCATACTAATGCAAAACCTGCTATTCCATTTTCTAAGTTTGTAAGAGCAATATTTAAAAAGTATCTATTTTTGAGCCTTTGTCCCCATGTTATTTATGATTTTGTCCAGATTTCTTGTTTTAAGAGGTTGACAGGTTTTCTCATCTGTCTCCTTTTGCATTTAGTTTTTAAAATAGACCAGCACTATAGCAAATTGGCAGAAAACATGCACTATACATGGAAGAGTTTAAGTAGTTGAAGTCATGATTAAATCCTCTGTCAGAGATATTAAGCAAGTTCATAGCTGTAATATGATACAGAAGAGGATAAGGTTTTGAATTTCCTTCTCCTTTAGACTAGTCTGCCTACTCACTTAGCATGACAATCCTTAAAAATTTATGCTTCATTTCAAAATCTCTGACGAGTCTATCAGTATCTTTTCCATTCACTCTCTGATTTGTGTTTTTAGTAATCCTTTAAATACACTGAATTGTTTTCTTCAGCTAAGAATTGTGCTTAAATTAGCTTTTGTTATTATGTAAAATACCTGTAGAAGCTTCCCTTCATTCACTGTACCAACCTTCTGGATACTCTTCCTTAATTTGCTTTCTCATCTATGACGGATGGTATACACTAACTGAACTGTGAATCCCTACAAACCCAGTGAAAAATAAGACGGGTCTACAAATACACTTGTGTGGAAGCATTTCCAGGGCTTAAATGTAATGACCAAAATGGGCAATGTCATTTAACAGTGTAGGAGACAAATCCCTAGAAGAATTATGAGATTTTATGCAAACCTTATTAGGTATACCCTGAAGAAAATTATCTATGTTTTAAAAGTTACATAAAAGTTCCATGAAAATCCACAAGGGCAAGTTCAGGAAAAGGCAAGTGAAATCTGAAAAATCAGAGCTATCTGGACAGCATATAAATAGGTTCATAGGTTCATACTAGGCTATCTGCCCGAGGGCATTTACAAGCCTAGCCCATCGTTTTGTGGCTTACGCCACCCCTTTAGTATGGGGAACTATACCCATTATTTTGCTGTGCCTCTGTCGAGCAGTGACACTGAGGTAATCCCTGGGGTATATCTGCGATCTCCCATCCATTGGTCAAGATTTCTCTTGAACAAGGCCAGCGAGGTGCTCTGCCTCACATGTACCGGGATTTTGTTCCACAGCATAGGGAGTCTTTGGGTGATGAATCTATCCCTCCAGCACGTCCTATTAATAGCCGTGGCGAGGTTTAAGTCTCCCGCCCTTGTGGCTCTGATGGATCTAGATTTTTTGAGGTGAAGCATATTCATCAAATCTGGGTTTGACATGGCCTTGTATGTTAGGCAAAGGTAACCTCTGAGCAAGCGGTAAGCGACTGAATAGAGCTGGAGTTCTTTCAGTCAGGCAGCATAGGACAGATTTTGAGACCCTTTATCCTTTTGGTGAGGAACTTTGTGGCCTCTCCAGCTGCTGCAAGTGTCAGGTCAGATACATTCCGAATGGGGCATTGTACTCAATCATTGGTCTGATGAGTGATGAGTAAAGGGAGACTATGACCTCCCTTGATCTAGATGAGAATCCCTTCATGATAAGGTGGGCAATGTAGAAGGTCTTCCTAACTACTTTAGCTACATGGGTGTCGAATGACAGACTACTATCAACCTGGGTCCCCAGGTCCCTGATAACTTCTTCTGTGCTCAGTGGATTGCCACCTATTTGGTAGCTAGGGTTAACCTTGTTTTTCCCGAAGGGTATGACTATGCATTTTTTGGCAATTAACTTTAGGCCGTGGCTCTGGCACCAGTTATCCGTTTCTGTGAGACCCTTCTGAAGGATATCTGTGTCAGATGTGTTTTCTACTATGGCGCCCAGTTTGCAGTCATCTGAAAACTTTGTCAGCCATAACCCTCCTGTGTTTGCTTGTACTTCAGAAAAGTAGATGCCAAACAAGAGTGGGCCCAGGACTGAGCCCTGTGGGACACCACTTGTGACAGGCTTTGAGTCTGACATGGCGCCAGCAACTCTGACCCTGTGGGTTCTGTCATTCAGCCAGTTTGCAACCCATCTTGTGATGTATGGGTTGACATTTAAGCTGATGAGTTTTTCAATGATACCCGAGTGGGGTATTGTATCGAAGGCCTTAGCCAGATCGAGGTAGGCTGTATGGACTGCCTTTCCTCATCAATGGCTTTGGTGACTGTTTCGAAAAAGTCAACCAAGTTTAAAAGGCATGATCTGCCTTTGACAAAGCCAAACTGGGTTGGATCCAAAGTCTGCAAATTCCTATGTCTTTATTTATGAGGTCCATTATGATCCTCTCCATGGCTTTGCAGATAAGGCTTGTCAAGCTAATGGGCCGGTAATTTCCAGGGTCGGTGGAGGCACCGCCTTTGTGAAGTGGTACCACAGTTGCAGTGCGCCACTCCCTGGGTACATATCCAGAGGTAAGACTTTGATTAAACAGCTGTCCTAGCTGTGGGTTTAATTCCTCATTGAGTTCGTGGAGCACACAGCCGGGGACACCATCAGGTCCCATGGATGCTGTGTTTTTTGCTTTGGAGAGAGCAGTTCTCACTTGGGCGCTGGAGATGTTTGGGGGGCTGCAATCGTTTGGTATAGATATCTCTCCTTTTGGGGGGGAGGGGGGGAGAAGTTTGCACTGAACCTGTCAGCCAGTATGTTGGCAATATAATGACAAAAAATGTCATACAAAGGGACAAAAAGCTAAGTTAGGAGTATATTATTTATTAAGTAAGTAAACGTTATTGTCATTTAGCCTACACAAGGGCAGTCTAAATGAAACTGCATGCATCAGGCTCAAACTGAGAAGACATACATACATACAACGGGCATAGTCATCATTTCACATTAGACAGGTTATTCTACCTACATATTACCACAGTTTACCTTATCTAAAATTTTCAGCAGCTGAATAATTCCTTATTGCACAAGTTCCTACTGCACTGTGTGATTCTCACATGAAGAGAATCTAGTTGGACATTCATTGCCATCTCTGTATTGTTAAAGTTTAGACTCCAAACAGTCTCCCATTTATTTGCACCAAAAGTGTCAGTGTCCGGCTTCCCGGAGATTATTGCCGGAGTACAAAAGCCTCACCACCTGATGGAAGAAGCTGATTCTGAACCTGGATGTTTTACAGCATATGCTGCAGTATCTTGTGTGTGTAGACAGGCATGTCAACAGTTCATAAGCTGGGTGAGTAGGATCCATTATTTTTGTAGCTTTATTGTGACATCATGCTTCATAGAACTCCTGTAGTGCTGGAAGTTTGGAGCCCATTATCTTCTCTGACACTTTCACTATCCTTTGCAGGGCTTTTTCATCTGCAACTGAGCAGCTCCCGTACCATAATGAAAAGTTAAACATTAGGATACTTTCTATGGTACCCCTATAGAAGGTGGAGAGGATAGGGGGTGGTAGGCTCACTTTCCTCAGTCTCCTCAGGAAATGCAGACATTGATGAGCCTTCTGTACTATATGACTGGTGTTTACTGACCAAGCTAGAGCCTCTAATGTGAACCCCCAGGAATTTTGTGCCGTTTACTCTTTCCACCATCTTGCCATTAATCATAAGGAGAATGAGCTGGTTGTGTTTTCCTCAAGTCCATTATGATCTCTCGTTTTGTTGACATTAAGGTTGAGGTTGTACTTGGCACATCAGTCAGTGAGCTCGCTTTCTCCCTATAGTCTTTAATCTCCTTTACTGGCGAGGCCTACAACTGTACTGTCATCTGCAAACATGATGATGTGGTTGGTGTTGAATCTAGTTTCACAGTCGTGGGTTAGTACAGTCAACAGTAGTGGACTCTGCACACAACATTGAGATACTCCTGTGTTGATTGTGATGCTTTTCGAAGAATTATTGCCCACACATACCCTTTGAGGTCTTTCAGTCAAGAAGTCCAGTATCCAGTTGCACATATGGGCATTAATACCTGGATGGACAAGTTTTTAGATTAGCTGTTAGGGGATGACTGTATTGAATGCTGTACAGAAATTATTCAAAAAACAGCATTCTAACATAGCTGTCCTTGTGAGTTAATGAGAGATGCAATGCAAATGAAATGGCATATGCCAAGGAATATTTATATCAGTGTGTGTGTGTGTTTGTGTACCTTTAAGAAGTTATCCAGGGGCTTGCACAGGTGTATACATACTGAGCATGTGCAAACTAGACTGCCAGTTTGTAGTAAGCTGTTGAGATGTACTCATGTATGTATGTATGCATGCATGCAAGCTCTGTTTTAACCAGTTTGTTCAAGATGGAGAGCAGCAAATATGATTTGTTTTTATGTATTAAATCATCTAAACGAAATGCCCCACCTGCTTGTCATCTATGTTAGACAGAGACGAGTGACATGGTGTCAGAATTGGCATGTCTAAAGGACATGGTGTCATAAGTGGCATATCTAAAGGGCATGGTGTTAGAGGTGGCATGGTTAAAATGACTTACGGCACTTGCTTGGAACTAGTGGAATATAAATATAAATAAAAAAATTATATAAATCATCCGTAAAATGTGTATACTTTGTGAAACAGGTCAGAAACAAATTTCAGATATTAAAACTTGCTCAGCACTATTTCTTATTCACAAAAATTAAACGAGGCATGCAGAACATTCTAAACAATATTCTCATAATCCAAAATGCATGATATTGATAAAAATATTCTAATTACTACAGAAAATGTTTGAAATAAAGTCTGATTCACATAAAACAAATAAAGGGAAATTACCTCATTTACCCAAAGCATGTATTTTTCATATTAAGCAAAGATATCTGAGTTATCAGAAGTGTTTAAAGTGTCCACGTTTGTGCAGTATTACAATAAAGCTTTTTCTCGAAAGTGCAGCCATTACAGGGCATATTTCACAGAATACAGCCATTACAGAGCATATTTCACAAAGTCCAGTATTTGGAAGAGTTTATTGTGTATTTGAATGTTATGACAAGCTCACAGAACTGTTCGCTCACACGTAATTACAAGGGCCATATTTTCAGTGTGTTTGTGTACATACTTTGTGGACATGGCAGTCAGATTTCGAAAACCCAGTGCACTTGTGTTTGACAGTAATATTGCTGTGAATTGGACAGTGAGCAAGAGTATGACATTTTCACAAAGGCTGAATTTTCTGATAAAGGTGACCATACAAAGGCATTTATTCTACTTAATTTAGCTGCGTCAGACGCCATAGAAAGGGAACGCTCATTTGTGTATGCACCTGCTATCTATACAGGAGGGGAGAACTGTCATATTGTTGTACAGGCTAAGTCAAGGGAGGACTCAGAGTGCTTAAAACATAAATTTAGAGAAATGTGTGACCCCCCCCCCCCCGCCCCAACAAATGTTACAATGGAAAGGCATTTATTTTACACAAGGGATCAAAAGCCTGGTGAAACTTTTGCAGCATATATAACTGACCTGAGAAACAAAAATAAAACGTGCAGATTTGGTGATTTAAGGGATGAGTTGATAAAGGCCAGACTTGTGTGTGGTATTAAAGATGATGCAGTGAGAAAGATTTTGCTTTGTGACAGTGATTTAACTTTGAATAAGGCTATTGAGATTTGTCAGATATACAAGCTCACAGAAAAGCACACAAATATGCTTACAAATGAGAACCGCTCTAGAAGGCACAGTGATAAAGCTCATGTTGATAGTATGCAGCAGGTAATTAAAATAAACATGCCTAGGCACATGGGAGCAACCATAGCACCTGCAGCACTCACTGAACCCCAAAACCTTCTAGCAAATTCCAAAGTTTGCACGGTCTCAGTGAAGCATAAGAGTGAGAGTCAGCAAACTCAAAGCATGGGCCACAACCCAGTTTCATTGCCAAATGTCGCAATTGTGATGGAAGTCATGAATCTGAAAGGCAAAAATGTTTAGCTTTTGGTCAGCAATGCCACAAATCCAATAAATGGAATAATTTCAAAAGGTTTTGTAATCAAAAGGCCCACATTCTTTTATTAAAAGGTAACATTTTTAAGAAACAAGTTTATCAAGGTGAGAGCTGCAAGTCTACTCTTTATGTTGATGGTATTTCAGTGCTTCATGAAACAGTCAATGCATAGATGTAAGGGCAAAGAATGAAGTAGTTTGCACTGATCGGATAAATGGCAAACTCACAAGCTTAAAGCTGATACAAGTTCCAAGTGCAATGTTATGTCAGCAGAAACATTTGTGAGTGTGTGTCATGGTGAAAGGCTTGATTTGGCAAGTTGTGCGAAGCTTGCTGCTTATGGAGGCGAATAAATTCAAACTAAAGGCTCAGTAGTGTTTTCATGGTACTCCACCAGGAGATGCTAAGGCTTATAATTTAATGTGGTCAATAGGCACATCCAGTCATTATTAGGGCTCAGAGACAATTTGAAAATGGGACTGCTATCATTTAATAAGGAAGTTCATCATGTTAGCTTAAAAGGCCACTACTCTAATTTTGCCCACCACATTTTTACCTGTGCTGACTTGTTCAAAGACAAACTACAGAAACCTCCAGTTGTGACTTCATGAAATTAGACCCAGAGGTCAGTACAGTTATCAGGCCAGCATGAAAAGTTCCTATAGCCATGCAGGACAGAGTCAAGGATGAGTTAGATAAAATGGTGCAACAAGGTGTGATTTGTCCAGTTACAGAACCAACTCAATGGGTATCTTCCATGGTGGTAGCTCATAAGAAAAGCTCAGATGACATCAGAATATACATTTATCCACGAGATTTGAACAAAGCACTAAATAAGACCTCATCATCCAATGCACACAGTCAAAGAAGTTGCAGTCTTGATGCCAAATGCCACTATTTTTTTCCGTCTTAGATGCAGAAAGTTCATTTTGGCAAATTCAGCTTGTCAAAAAATCCTCATTGCTTACTATGTAAAGTACGCAATTTGGCAGGTACAGATTATTGAGAATGCCAGTTGGGATAAATCCTGCAAGTGAATTCTTTCAGTGTGCAATGGAGCAATTTATTTCTAGGTATCCTTCTGCTATTATAGTAAACAACATACTGGTAGGAGGTAATGATGCAGAGCACGACAGAAACCTCAGAAAAGTTCTAGAAAGGGCACATCAAGTGAATCTTAAGCTCAATCCACAGATATACCAATTCAGGCTACAAGAAGTCACTTATGCTGGTCATTTATTTACCAGTACAGACCTACGACCAGAGACCCTTTTAAGCAAACAGCCATTCTCAAGATGCCAGCTCCAATGTTCAAGCCCTGCAACGTTTTCTTGGCATAATCAACTACATAGGCAAGTTCATTCCAGACTTGAGACAACTTTCAGCACCGCTTGGAGAGCTGACACGTAAAGATGTAGACCACCACCAATGAGCATTTGATGTCCTGAATCCGAGATATGCTAGTCCACCAACTCTCAGATACTATGATGTTCATAAACCAGTTACACTTTCCTGTGAAGCTTCCAAATTTGGACTTGGTACCGTCATTCTACGAGAGTATCAATCTGTTGCCTACACATCGAGAACTCTTACCCAAACAAAAATGCAGTATGCTCAGATTAAGAAAGAGCTTTTGGCAATTGTGTTTGCATGTTCGAAGTTCCATGATTAAGTTTATGGCAGACCTATCCAGATCAAAACAGACCACCAACCTCTAGTCACTATCTTGAGAAAACCTATGCATTCAGCTCCAGCCAAACTGCAACACATGATGCCGAGATTGCAGAAGTATAATTTCAATCTTGAGTACAAGAAAGGCAAGCTTCTTTATCTTGCTGATACATTATCCAGATCACCTAGAAGCACCACAGAGCAGCACAAGAATGAGTACCCGGATTTTGAAGTCATGGAAGTGAGACATTTTTTTTTCACATGTCTTGATGAGCTGAGAGATATCACAGATCCAGTTTTACAGAGGCTCAACTACTTTATCAATCAAGGATAGCAGTCAAAGCAGTCTAGTTTACCTCAAGAAGTGCAACCTTATTTTCCATACACAGATGAGATTTTGTCTGACAATGGTATTATAATGAAAGGTCCAAAAGTAATTGTTCCAAAGTCCTTGCAACAAGGGTACATTACCATCTTGCATCGTGGTCACCCAGGAGCAGACTCTACCAAAAGAACGGTGAGAGAACTAGTATTTTTACCTTCAATGTCACAAGACATTGAGACAGCACTTTAATCTTGTTCAGTGTGTAGTAGTACAAAGCCACATCAACAGAAGGAACCACTTCAGCTAGAACAGATTCCATAACTACTCTGGTCGACAGTAGCCACCCACATTTTCGAGTGGAATGGTCAACATCATTTGGTGTTAGTAGACTTATTCCAAATGGTTTGAGATTGACCTACTTCATCTTAGTAATGACAGTACTGGATGCTAGGTTAGGAAGTGTCATTTTTGCAGTACATGGTAGTCCACAAAGTTATTTCTGACAATGGCATGCAGTTTACAAGCCAACAGTTCAAAAGATTTGCCAAAGAATGGGACTTTACTAAGGTCATGAGTAGCCCTGAGTACCCACAGTCAAATGGTTTGATAGAACGTGCAGTTCAAAGTGCAAAACAATTACTAGAGAAGTCAAAACAAGATAAGTTATATTTTCCTGAATCCCTTGACTCTCAGAAATGTTCCTCATGATAAACATCTTGGTTCACCTGTTCAGAGACTTCTGTCAAGACAAACCAGAACCATATTACCAATCAGTGGTCAGTTGTTGGTTCCATGTGTCAAGAACAACAGATCATTGAAAACTAATCTGTTGAAGAAGCGCCTAACCCAGAAGTCCTATGATAAAACCAGAAAACCGCTCAATCCATTACAAGAAGGAGAAGTGGTAAGTATGCAAATGTGCAGAGGTTATGATCAGATTGGTGTCGTGAAGAGTAACTTCCCAGAGCAGAGATCATACATTGTGGAATCACAAGGAGCAGTCTTTAGGCAGAATCCAAAGCATTTGAGACCAGTGTCTGAGCCTATACCACAGCACATAACCTGTGAGAAAGAATCTTAATCTGAGTGAGTTATTCAGTGTTCCAATTTCTGAGGAAGTTCCAGAGGACATTCCTGTTCCTGTGATGAATCCAGAAGTTCCTGATACAAGTTGTGCACCAAAGACTGTTCCTATTGCTAAATTTGGCCCAGACTGTTATGTTATGAGATATGGTTGCATCTCTAAACCCTGTAGCAGATATGAAGCAACTTGGACATGAACATTGTGTTTTGTTTCTAATGTATATAGTAATGCAGGTCTACCTCTAATATTGTTTTTACGAAAGGCAATCTTTTTAAGAGGGAGGATGTAGATCAGTGTGTGTGTGTGTGTGTGTGTGTGTGTGTGTGTGTGTGTGTGTGTGTGTGTGTGTGTGTGTGTGTGTGTGTGTACCTTTAAGAAGCTATCCAAGGGCTTGCACAAGCGCATAAATACTGAGTACGTGCAAGTTAGACTGCCATTTTGTAATAAGCTGTTGAGATGTAAGCATATATATATATATATATGTATGTGTGTGTGTGTGTGTGTGTGTGTATGCAAGGTCTGTTAACTAGTTTGTTCATATTTTATGATGCTGCTATCCATCCTGATGTGTTTTTATGTAATAAAGCATCTAAACGAAATACCCTCCCTGCTTGCCACCTATGTTAGAGAGAGACAAGCAAAGTACAGTTTTGTACCTACCATAAATGTAGATGTTCGAAGATCCACATTGCTGCAGTCCTAACACTTGGGTAGTCCGCTGTCCAGTCGGCCCGAATACCAAAGTATAAGGCTGACGTCGGTCAAGGCGCATTTGTCTGACATCAGGACGTCAGGGTACAAATGCGCATGACCGACGTCATATCCTCAGTCTTTTCTTGCCCCAGATGTCAGAAGACCCTAAAAAGATAAGGCCAAAACCAAAAAACACCAAACACTCCTATACCTAATCTATGTACAATATATACAAATTTACAAAAATAGAACCCCACCCACACAACCACCCCTAAACACAGAGGGGAAGGAGGGAGGGTAAATTGGACTGCAGCAATGTGGATCTTCGAACATCTACATTTATGGTAGGTACAAAACTGTACTATGTTCTTCATCTCACATTGCTGCAGTCCTAACACTTGGGTAGAATCCCAAAGCAGAGGTAAGGGAGGATGGCTAAACTATAATGAAGCAGGAGCTGCCAAAATGCCCTGCAGCACAGCAGTGGCAAAACCAGCCCTGGATTTAGAATAGAGAGGAAGGTGGTAATGCTTGGAGAAAGTATGCACTGAACTCCAAGTAGCTGCCTCCAAAATATCCTTAGTTGCCACCCCCCCTTAGAAATGCTGTTGAAGTGGCAGTAGCCCTAGTGGAATGAGGCCTAATCCCAGCTGGAATCTCCTTGCCATGATGGGAGTAACAGAATGCAATGCAAAACCCAATCCACTTAGATATAGTTTGTTTAGACACAGGCTTGCCCTGAGAACTCAAAGCAAAAGAAACAAACAACTGCTGAGACTGCCTAAAATCCCTAGTCCTGCTTAAATAATAACGCAACTGCCTGTGTACATCTAAAGTGTGCAAAATCTTTAAACGCATATTTTGGGGATCTGCATAAAAAGTAGGCAAATGAATAGTTTGGTTTAAAGCCACACTAGAAACCACCTTAGGCATAAATGAAGGATTAGTACGTAATGATACCCTATCCTTATGAAAAATCAAAAAAGGCTCAACCGCCACAAGGGCCTGTAATTCAGAAACCCTTCTTGCAGAAGTAATGGCCAACAAAAAAGCAGTCTTCCATGACAAGTATTTCAATTCAGCAGTAGCCATGAGGCTCAAAAGGTTGTAGAGTAAGTTTCTCCAACACAAAATTGAGGTCCCAAGCAGGAGTAGGAGCTCTACGTGGGGGTCTTATATTCTTTGCCCCTCTAAGAAATTGCTAAGGATGAGAAAACAATGGTGGGTCACAATCATAGTGAGCTGAAATTGCTGCAGCATGAATCTTAATGGAAGAGAAAGACAAACCTTTGTCCAATAATTCAGTAAGATATTGAAGAGCCACACTCAAATTAGGCTCAGAAACATCCAAATCCTTTGCTGCACTCCAAAATAAAAATTTCTTCCATTTTTCTGCATACACTTTACGTGTACTAGGTCTTCTGGCTTCCATAATCACATTCAAAACTTGTTGAGGAAGTTGAGACCTGCTGTGGTTCAAAACAGAATATGCCAGGCTGTTAGATGAAGAGAGTGAAGCTTGACATTGAGTAGATGACCGTCCCTCTGAGACAAAAGGTGTGGAATTAAAGGTAAAGGCCATGGAGGCTTCCTTACCAGAGTCCTCAGTAATGGGTACCAGTGTTGCCAAGGCCAGTCTGGAGCTATCAAAATCATCCTTGGCTTGTCTTGTCTGACCTTTAGGAGTACCTTTGGGAGGAGAGGCAGAGGTGGAAAGGCATACACATGAAGATTTTCCCAACTGAACGAAAGAGCATCCACTTTCCAAGCTGTGTGATGAAACCTTTTCGTGCAAAACTTTGGCAGCTGGTGGTTTAGTGGAGAAGCGAACAGATCTATGTCTGGAGTTCCCCATGACACTGTCAATTTTCGAAATACATGAAGATCCAGTTTCCACTGTGGGGATCCATGATTTGCCTGCTTAACACATCTGCTAAGGAGTTCTGTGCTCCTGGCAGAAACCTTGCCTGAAGAGTTAGCTGCAAGCTGAGCGCAGTCTCCCACAAAATCATTGCTTGCCTGCATAGAGGATAAGAATGTGTTCCCCTTGCTTGTTGATGTACCACATGACAGTTGTGTTGTCTGTTAGAATCAACACCTGCCCTGGAAGAAGTAACTCCTTGAAAGCCATTAATGCAAACTGGACTGCTAACATCTCCTTCATGTTGATATGTAGATGCTGTAGTCTGGCAGGCCACTTGTCTTGTATCCACTTTCCATTCAGATGAGCTCCCCAAGCTATGTCTGAGGCATCTGTCGTTAGAATCTGACTCGCCTCTGGCCGGGTCACAGAGAGTCCCTTGTTTAGGTGACATTCCTGAGCCCACCACAAAAATTCCTTTTGAATGCAAGGTATTATTGGAATGACAGTGTCCAAATCCTGGCAGTGCTGTGTCCATACATTTTTGAGATACCATTGTAGCTTCCTCATATGCAGTTTGGCATTGGGAAGCACCAGAATACAAGATGCCATGAACCCTAAGGCTTGAAGGACTGTCCTTGCAGTCAGCCCGGACTGAAGAGATAGTTGATGGAAGTAAAGGGAAAGATTCTTTTGTTTGTCCGGGGTTAAAAAGGCCATCTGGGCTGCTGTATTCAGTCTCACACCCAGAAAGCACATGTCTTGAGAGGGTACTAGACTGGACTTTATTTTGTTCACAGAATACCCCAGGCATCTTAGCACTGCTATCACATATTCCAGATGCTGAAGAAGCTCGTCCTTTTCTTGAGCCAGAATCAGACAGTCGTCCAAGTAAGGATAGATTTGTATTCCTTTTAGCCTGAAGAAAGCTACAACTGGAGCCAGAACTTTTGTGAATACTCTGGGCGCAGTAGATAAGCCAAAGGGCAATGCAGAGAACTGATAATGGGAATTTCCAGCTCGGAAACGCAGATACTTCCTGCAACTGAGACTGATAGGCACATGAAGGTAAGCCTCCTTGAGATCTAAAGTTACCATCCAGTGATCCTTGCCCAGCAGAGGTAAAAGCTGTTGTAACGTCAACATTTTGAACTTGGGAATGTCCAGATAAGTGTTGAGGATAGACAAATCCAAAATTGGTCTCCACGTGTTCCCCTTTTTTGGTACTAGGAACAGGCAAGAATAAAATCCTAGGCCCCTTTCTGGCACAGGAACCGGCTGAATGGCCCCTATCTGGAGTAACAGAGAAATTTGCTTGTGAGCCTCTTTTCTTTGTATAGGAGGAATGTCTGGCATGCCTTTGAAAGGAGGCAAGGTATGGAAATAAAACCTGTAACCGTGGTGAACGATATCCAATACCCATTTGTCTTGGGTAATAACACTCCAATTTTCTTTGAAAAGTGCCAGCCTTCCTCCCAAAGGTGCTGCCAAACGAGAAGGCTCTGGTAGCTGAAAAGGCAAGTCATTGGGTCTGCTTACGAAAGGACTGACCCCTGCCCTCACCAGAAGACTGGGCAGGCGAACTGCCTGTTCTAGGCCTAAAAGAACCTTGAGCTCTGCCCCTACCACGTCTAGATCTACCCCTAGACTGAGAATCATAAGAAGGATAAGTCCACCCCTTAGTAGGCCAATTTCTACTAAACTTTGGAGGCTGAACCTGCAAAAAATCTTTAACAGTCTGCATAGACTTAGCCTTGTCCTCCATTTTCTTTAAAACTGCTTCCACAGGCGCACCAAATAACACATCAGACTGTAAAGGAGCATCTAAAATCCTTGTCTTTACATGTTCAGCTAAATTCTGATCCCTCAGCCAGGCGTGCCTGCGAAGAACAGAACCAGTGGCTGCCACCCTCGAAGAGGCCTGTACAGCATCAAAACCACATTGCAAGGAATGCTTACCCACCTGTTCAGAAACATGAACTAAATCCTGCAACTCTTTACACTCAATACCTTCCGCCAGAGCATCTACCTTAGACTTCAATTGTGAAAGGAGATAATTTTGGTATTTCAACATGTGAAACTGGCAATTCAAAGCCCTCATGGCTAAAGTGGAGGAAGTATACACCTTCTTTCCCCATCTATCCAAAGCCCTTGCCTCTTTATCAGAAGGAACAGGATTTTTAACAACAGAAGCCTTAACACCATTAGGGCCCTGAGAAACAGTTTCTGGGTCTGCCCTAGGACTCTTAAAAAGATACTTATGAGCTTCAGGCACCCTATAATACCTATCCGGTTTAACTGGGGCAGGAGGCAAAGAATCAGGGTTCAGGGAAGCCTCTGCAAAACATCCTCTACCACATCCAGAACAGGAGGTATAGCTAAAGGCCTATGCTGGGGTACAAACTAAAATTCCCTTACCCTTTTCCTGCATTCTGAGCAATCTTGACCTTCCCTTTTAAAATGCTCCCTCTTGGAATGAAGAGTCTCTGAAAAGAAAAATCCTCAGGAGGAGAAGCGAAGGTGTAGAGTCATCTACATCAGAATCAGAATAAGGAGGATACTCCTGCAAGTCTTCAGCCAAGACTCAGAAGCCTCGAACACTGCTCAAAACTCTCAAGCTCAGGTTCCACCCTAGGCCTCTTATCAGGGGGGGGCATAGAACCTCTAATCATAGTAATCAAATCTTCTGCCATTTTAAGCATATGTTTCTTAGGCAGAGACCCTGAAGAACTAGGGAGACCCCCACTGAAGTTAACCCTGGCCTGCCTCTAGAAGAAGCCTTGGAAACAGAAGGGGAGGGTCTAACCACCTTAGGAAGGGAGGGGAGAACAGCTACCTGAGAAGCCCCTTCAGCCTGGCCTACCTCCTGAGAGGACACATCTTGTAACAGTAAAGTCTCTCCCTGAGAATCCAAAGGAACTTCTGGAAGAACCACCGGCTCCACTGAGCCCTCTAAAGAACCGACGTCCGGGACAGACGGTTCTTCCACCCTAGGCTTCGCTGCTTTGTCCTTGCGCTTTTAGAGAAGCGGCGCCGGAGCATCCGACGGCATGTTGTAATTACAACGCTTCCCAAAACTAACCTGGCACAATCTAATCTTCTCTTAATAGTGCGTTTGTTAAATCTAGCACAAGAGCGACAGCCAACAACGTCGTGCTCAGGCCCTAAGCAAGGTATACACAAGGTATGGTAATCTCTATGAGGTATCTGTTTCCCACAAGAAATACAGTTATTCACTTTTTCTGACATCCGGTTAAATACTGAGGCAAGAAAAACCAAAATATTCCCCAACGGGGTACTTAGCCAACTTTGATTCGGTCTGAAACTCCGACTTCAGAAAATTTCAGAACGCCAACCTGCACTCGCAATACTGCTTCTGCATCGGACCATGCGGCAAAAAAGACTGAGGATATGACGTCGGTCATGCGCATTTGTACCCTGACGTCCTGATGTCAGACAAATGCGCCTTGACCGACGTCAGCCTTATACTTTGGTATTCGGGCCGACTGGACAGCGGACTACCCAAGTGTTAGGACTGCAGCAATGTGAGATGAAGAACATCAAAGTGATTGACATCATATGCAAACTGGAGTGGATCTAGTGCTGCTGGAAGGCTTGCTGTCAGGTGTTTTTTTCTAACCTTTCAAAGCTTTTCATAACAGTGGACTTGAGGGCTGCTTGTCTATAGTTATTGAGGCTTGAGGGAGACAATTTCTTCAGTAGTGGCATAATATTCGTGTTTTGAAACATTTGGGTACCCTCACTTGACCAAGGGAGATGTTAAATATATACACGAGTACAGTGCTTAGTTGTTCAGTACAGTCCTTTAACACCTTTCCCATGAGGTCATCCAGTCCTGCAGCCTTCCTAGGGCTCTTCACCTCTATCGAATATAGGCTGAGCACTTCGTCTCCTGGGTCTGTTGCAAGATTCATTGCCTTGGGGCTGTTCCTTTCCTTGACCTGGCAAAAAAAGGTGTTCAGCCTATCCAGAATTCTGTGCTGTCCTTGTATTGGGCTGACAGGTGTTTGTATTCAGTTAATGCTTTTATGCCCTGCCACATATGCCTGGGGTCTCTTTTGTCAGTGAAGTGGTTCTGAAGTTTCTTTCCATAGCTCTTTTTGCTTCCTTTATCCCTCTCTTCAAGTTTGCCCTTGCCACACTGAGAGATTCCTTATCCTTTGATTTGAAAGCCTCATTATGTTCCTTATGAAGCTGGCATACTTTGCTCGTGAGCCAGGCTTTTTGGATGGCTCTTAAGAAGATGTTTCTGTTGATGGTCACATCTACACATTTCGATATATATGCCATCACAAGTTTGTTTATTCATCCAAGTTAAAGTGTACATCAGCCGTGAAAGGATTCCTTTACAAGAAGAAAAGCACACATGGACAGGCAAAATGTTTGTGTTTAAGGTGGAGTTATGTAACAGTTTGACAATCAGTTTATTGAGGTAACAGAACTGAACTGTAATGTTAAAGAAAGGAAAATAGAAATGAGCTGCATAGCAGATAAAGCCAATTATTTTATCTGTAACCCATACCAGCAAGTTTTATCACAATTATCCACAGGAGTGAGTCAAAATGAACAACAAATGTGAGGAAAATCCTTCAGATGAAAGAAAGCCCTTTGCATTTCTTTTAAAACTGAAATCATTTTCTCCAGTTTAATGCAATTAATTGTGGTTCTGAATACTGCAAACGCCAGTACCACAAATAAGTTACAGCAAGACAAAATGAGCCATATGTGCTGTCAGCTTTTCAAGAGGTACTGGGTTGAATGATTAAAGGCAGCACACACAAGCTCTACAGTATTATTAGCACAAAATATTATCATCCAGTCAGCATTAAGAGTTAAAAACAATGCGACTGCCAAAAAATTATTTTTCTAACTTAAATGCAGGAAAATAGACTTGCCAAGTAGTTTTAGATATACACCCGAATGTACTCTGTTGTACATTTACCATAAATGTACATATTCACACAATATTAATACAGGAGAGCCCAGAGACATGCTTTACTTAAAACAGTTGTTTATCCTGGTGTGCCGAGCTAGAGCATGTGTACACATACAAACTCCATACATGTGTAGATTCACATATACAGTACTCCTGTTCTTACACTGGAATGTAGGCAAGATCAGTATTAAGGCATGGGCATTGCTTATCACTACATATTTCATTCATTTTTTTAAGAATAGTTACATTGTCTGGTTTGATGGTGTATTCATTCACACAAGTAATCTCCCAAACATGATTTAAAATGGGACAATCTATCTACATCTGCTAGCATTGTAACAATTTTCTTAAACCTTAAAATTCTCTGTTTGAAGCAAAATATTACTTTGTGCTTTGAACTATGATAATAGTAAGTTTTGCTAATAATATTAACTTCCAGACACTTATTTTGATAGAATGTTTAGACTTCTTTCATCAAAGATATCCTTCTTTACATATTTAACTTTGGTAGTCAATTCAGGCATTAAAGATAATACTTTTGATATCATAGGGCGCACAAAGGTGACCTGCATAGGTCTCTCAGGGGTGACTTCTGCTGATGTTGCACATGCAGCCCACTCTATTAGTAGCATTTCCTACCTTCTTTCATTGGCATTGCTTGGTCAGACATCTGACTTGAAATCTGTCTTGAAAAAACTGGTCTGTCATTCTTCTTTGGGAGAAAGCCTGTCTCACCTTCCTTTCCTGTTCTTCTCTGCTATAGGTCTATTCAGAGATGCATCATACAGAATCACTTTGGTTCAGTATTTTCAACCTAATATTGAGGGTCTAGTCATCATTACTTCTACTGTATTGTCCTTCTAGGTCAGTGCCTTATCAAACTGATGTTTTGTGGCCAAGGATATTAGCTCATCTAATTGGTGCATATTGTATGCAGTCCACATCACCCCAGTATCACATTGCCCATATTTGACTACAGCTAAGAGGTCCATTCATTGAAACAACTTGGTTCACTAACATTTTGCCAGTTGTGTAATTTTTAGCAAACACTTGCTGGACAGCTGTAAAATTTATTAGTGGTCTCTCATTCCAAACTCAAACTGTCATGTCTGCATCTGTGCACATATGGCTTCAATAATTTCAATGTAAAGTATAAATTTGTATTTATAGTAGTATTGTCAATGTAGCATTAGTAAGCAGGAGGAAAGGTTCTCATGGCGATTCATGTTTTGTAAAACTGGTGTGGTAATAAATAATTTAAGGCACCAGTCCTGCTCTGCATGTTTATATTTAATGGGAATTAATAGTTGTTTGAAAAGAAAGGAGTCAATGACTGTAGTTGACAAAATGTATGCTAGAAATGTTGGGTATAAGAGAAATACTGGCAGGAGTCTATGTACAGAGGTAGGAAAGAGTAGGTTATGACTTGTGTATTATTGGATGCAGAGATTAATTTGGGGTGGGGGGTAGAGAGGAGAGCATTAAAAAGACTGGCACCGAGTAGGGGTCAGAAAGGGTGGGTAATGGTGGGAGGGGGAGAAAGAAGGTGGCAAAACATTTGGAAATAAGGTATTTGGAGTGGATGAGAAAAATGTATTCTGTCCAAATCATTGCATACTTGTAACTTTTCTATGGTACAGAACGTTACTGAAAAGGGTCTTTGGACCAGCCCACCATTCCAGTTAACTGTTCAAATATGCAAATTTGGCTGGAGAGGTTCACATGGAGAGGCAATGGGAAGTGTGCATTTTAGAGATTACAGAAATGAATGATTTGAATCATGCCAGCACAACACTGCGAGCAGTCTGTAAGCAGGTTGGACAGAGGCATGATCCAGAATTTGAAATCCAAGGGCTTATTAAACATGGCTGTAAGGAGGAACA
This sequence comes from Protopterus annectens, assembly GCF_019279795.1. Classification (NCBI taxonomy): domain Eukaryota; kingdom Metazoa; phylum Chordata; order Ceratodontiformes; family Protopteridae; genus Protopterus; species Protopterus annectens. The sequence goes on from NC_056750.1 coordinate 767,803,801, forward strand.
CAGTATAACAGTGCATGGTGGGTGTGGAGGAGACGCAACACCTTCATTCCTTGATGGACTATGTTTAACTGGTTATGTAAAGATTTGCATACTTGACTCTCGCCTATGGTCCAGATCATGGCTGAAAAGTAATTTTATTCAAGTTCATCTACCCTTTCAATAAATGTTCAAATAAATAAATATCTCAAGGAAGTGTACACCTGGAGGATAATGGGTTGTGAGGGTGAAGGTTCATACTGAAGGAGTGGCACATAGAGGCTACTGTTTTGATTATAGTGAACAGATTTATGAGCAGTCAGCAAGCCTAGTACAGAAAACTGGTTCAGAACATGGGAACCAAAGTTTCATTAAACCTAGCAGTATGAACGCTACAAGTTTGGTGGGGAAAGGGAGCTGAGGGAGTCTTTAAGAATCACCTTTAAGACGGACAAGTTTTTTTTAAACAAAATCAAAATTTATTAAAACAATGCTTACCAAAGCAACAATGTCATGTCATGTCATCATAAAATCCAGTAAACTGATCTTAGTTACAGCACTGCATTAAATAAAGGGTCCTGGTATAACAAACCAGCATGTTGTAGGCAAAGAAACATACTGCAGACTAACAAGGGTCCATATGTGTTCATCAGATCTCTATTCAGATTGTATTTAATCATTCTACAATGACCAATATAATTTAAGTATTTAATGACATTGTATCCCAAGCAAACAGAAAAATGGACCAATATTCATTACAGTCCGAAAAGCTTTGAGTTTCTCATATAAATAAGTTAATAGAGTCTATAACAAAGCAAATCAACTGTTAAGTTATTAAATTTTTTTCCAGTGCTTAAACAGAAGGGCAGATAAAGTCAGCTGCAACACCACCAACCACCTTCTCTATCACCTATAAGTCAAGGAGGCCCAACAGCAGCCGTTTAAGGAAAACACTACATACAGTCTTCAAGTCCACTGTCAGCCTTGATACTACCCCATACTGAAGAAATATTTTCTTTAGGTCCCTTAGCCAGAGGACACAATCACCTGCATACTTGGAAGCCACTGTCATACTGCTTTTTGTGGTAGAAAAGGTCCCAATAATTAATTTTTGCCTTGTATGCAGGCTCATGCCTTCTACCATCAGGATAAACAGTAATGGTTTGAGTGGGCTCAGATGGGAGTTGATTGGTTACTACTTATGCCATGGAAGATTTGTAAACAAGCTGGCACTAATTAATAAAAACTGGGGGGAGGGCAAACACATGACCCCCCCCCAAGAGTAGGGAGTCAAAGGCTTTGCTGAAGTCTTATCAGGGCTACTCTGGCTAACGGACTCCTTTGCTGGAGACTGTTATACAACAGTCTTAACAGATCATAGTCTATCTGGCAGAAAGCCTTGTTGGGCCCTGCCCACAATACTCTGGACAGAGGCATAGTCTGTTGGTGAAAATTTTAGCTAGCACCTTTTTTGACCAGTTTTAGGGATATTGGTCAATAATCCATTGGGCTTTAAAGATCTTTCCCTTCCTTGGGGAAAAATAAAGATACGGGTTTCTCTGGAGATGGGGGCAATTCCCCTAAAATTAGACCGTCCATACAAAGTGAGAGCAGCATTGTGGCTAACAGGTGTCTCAATAACATTTAGAGGTCTATTGTGATGCTATCCATCCCTGGGGCTTTCCTGGCCCAAAAGGTTAATTGCTTTATTAACGTCAACCAATTATATAGAGGTATCCAAGCTGGGTAACTGCAGCCTTCCTTAGTTGGGACCAGTAACTAAGGCAGACGGTGCCCACCCATTTCTGCTAATGCAGTACGAAGGCAATGAATGGCTTTACATCTGTACAAGATCACTAGCAAAACTCTAGTGTGCACCTCATACCTTAGCCAATACCCAGCTCCCTTCCTGGTCTGCTTAAGTGTTTATTCTAACCCAGATCAGCATATTGTTTGAAGCTCCCTTTCCACAAGCAGTAACATACCAGCCCCTTCACATCTTTAAACACTGTGGCAGCTAGATTTCTGAACTTCGTCTTTTTGTAGACATGCCACTTGGCTATACTACATTAACAATTTTGGAGAATACACAGCACTTTTACACAAGAATTTAACCCACTTGTGTTCCATGTCATTGCTTAACAATGCTTTGCCTTAGCTGATATTTACCCTTGATGCTACACTAACCACAGCTATATGGTACTTAAGCACTGTGCATCTAAATCAAATGAAGATTTAACAGCAACAATGAAAATAAGAAAGCAACTGAAATAGTGACTACACTGCAGTGCACAGTTCAATGCATACTACAAGTATTTGTTGGACTAAATGTGTTCGCTCATATAAGTATGCAGAGTCTATCATAGGACCAGATTTTCTCATGCCTACCACTTCTGCAGAAATCAGGTGTCAGCATTTATCAAGGCCTTGCATATTCTGTAATACCTTTCCAGAGCAATGAGAATTCCGCATTGGCTAATCTTTATTGGGCTATAGTCTTATCAATAGTCCATGCCAATAACTTCTAAGTGGAATGAGAAAAGTGAGAGGGATGTTCACTCTTCCTCAAGCTGTTGAGTAAGAAAGTGGTTCATCCCTCTTGAAATCCAGTTAAGTAGAAAGGGATTGATACATCAGAAATGAAGTAACTGTTCACATACTTGCAAGTCGATTTCTCAGCCTTATCATATTTTCCCTAAACTAGCTGACATGGAATCATAATATAGCAAAGTTATTGCTTATTTGATGAAATGACAAACCAATGTTTGTTGCCTAGTGTAGAATGGTGAGGGAGGTGAGAAATCCTCCAGATAATGAAATGTGCAGTGTGCACATATTAAGCCTCCAAGATGTGACTCATTCTCAGTCTTATAAAGCCAAATCATCTCCATAACTAGGTGACCTTATGCACCGCTATAGCCTGCTCTTTCACAATACTTTTAAAGATACTTGTCAAAAGGCTGTGCCATTTGTAGGAGCTGAGCCAGCTGTTACTGCCACTATCATATTAAACTAGGTTGGCTTAGTCTTGTTCTTTCTAAATTTTGCTGGGAGCAGGTCAGGCCCCAGAGATTCCACAGTGTTGTCATCCTCTTCCTCAGACAGCTCCATCAACCATTACTGTGGAGTTGTGGCAAAGTTTAGAACCTTTTGGGGCTTGTGTTTTGACAGCTTCACTAAGCATAGCAATTGTTCCTTTGGACAACTTCTTACCAGAGACCAACACTTCACTGGGTAATTGCTGTAACCTTCCATTTTGCCTCCAACCTAGTTTATTCTTCTCCAGATCAGGAAATGGGGTAGTTGTCTAGTAAGGCAAGTTTCATCTTCAATAGGGTGCACAAGACATTTTTTTAATTTTCTTTTGGAGCTATAAACAAGGCTGAGAAGTGCAGCTGGAGCTGGTAATACCAATCTATAAATTGCTTTAACACTTGGACCAATGCCTGCCTTTTACTAAATAGCGTTGATCTTTAAGCAGACACTGCAACCTGTGAAGAAACACATAGGGCCATAAGATCTTGTTACATATAATACATACGGTTTATCTGTCAAAATAGTTAAGACACTTCAAGATGCACTGCATCAGATGATTAGTGGAAGTCTCCACAATGATTTCATGTGGCCATTCAAAGTCTAGTGGGTTGTGTGTTTTATCAGTTTTGCCAGCAGTATATAGGCAAATGCCACTGGGTCCTCTCCTTCCAACCCCTCCAGAAGTCTGAACACACTGATGTCATTATGAAAGGCATGATTCTGCATATCGCTGAGCCTGAGCTCCTATCAGTTTCTTACAAATTATCAAGTTGCTGCTGCTGCTGCTGTATGTTTAAGAGGTCCTGATACTCCACCAATTCCTGGTGTTGTGTGGCAAGGCCATACCTCTCAACCTCTTAGTGCAAGAAATCTGGACAAAGCCCAACAAAATAGGGTGGAAAAAGACCCAAAAATAGGGACATATTTTAAATATTGCTCTTATAAGCTTAGAAAGTTGCTAGAGTAACAGGGTTTGTTTTTACATACAGTTGTGCATGTGCAGTAACTGTTGCAAAAATGGAGAAAAGGGAGGGCAGTGGTACTGATCCCTATGAAAGCGGATATTTTAAAGTGTTTTGAGAGCTTAGGTTGAACACAATGCTTTTAACAGACACACATTTTATATATGTATATATATATATATATATATATATATATATATATATATATATATATATATGTGTGTGTGTGTGTGTGTGTGTATATATATATATATAGACAGATTATACATTATATATATCAGATTATATACATGTAGACAGATTATATATATTTTTTTATTACACACACACACACACACACACACACACATGTATTTATTTCATAGGCACTATCAAAAGGAGGTGACTAGGCATATGGTGGTACAGTGGTTGGTGGACATTTGGAAACTGAGGCAAGTTGTTGTTAGGGCTAACAATTTTTTTCATGGACAGAATGTAAGCAGCCAAGAGGTCCGATGGGTTCCTTAGTATTAAGGTAACAGTGAAGAAGTGGACAAGACTCACTGAGAGGAGAATCTTATTAGAACATGTATATTTCAGAGGGAAAGTTAAAATATGATGATATGGAACTAAGTATGAGAGCCAAGTAACAATTAAAAGTTATGGAAAGGCAGGAAGTGACTGGAGGAATAAGAACACGAGGGGTGGCATATATATGAGAAGGCTTTCAAAGTCATAGTTTACTTCCATACTCCTATACTATCCATGAGCCTAAGAGAACAGCTTGGTGTGCTACAAGAAGCAGTGATGACTGAGCAGAGTCGAGAGCCGGGTGAGATGAAGGGAAGATTCCAGAAACAGTATCTGCGAGAAAAAAGGGAGGATAAAGACAGTAACTTCATGAATACTACCTTCCCAATCTGAATGTCCCAAAATCACATGGACCTCAATATTTTTAGATGGAACATGTGAAGTGCCAGACATTGCATTAACAAGAGGTAAAAACTCAAATTGCAGAAAAAAATCAGCACAAGTTCTATCCAGAGGGAAAGCCTCCCTGTACCCCCAGACCCCATATATATTTCAAAGATTGCTATAGTGGAGAAAGGGAAAACATCACTTCCCACTGTACCACAAAATTATTAGCATTTTGAGTTTTAACATTTTTTGGACAATATAATGTTCAGCATTTCGGCTGTTCATGATTTTGAATGTAACCCTTTTAAATATACTGGCTCTTCTGAAAGACTATGTGCCATATTTTCATCATTAATGGATGTTTTGCTTTATTTGCAGTTGTGAGACTATGGACTTAAGGGGTGTGGGGGCCAAAAGCCCCCATCCATGGGAACTGCTTCCCTACAAAACTTCTTTGGTGCAGATGTCATATGCAGCATCAGTAGGTGTGTGGTTTGACAACTCTGATTCACCCAGTTTGTTTTTGAGAGGGTTTGCTTCAAGTGCAGAGGTAGAAGTAGGTAGAGGCGTTGGAAGGTATGAAGAATCTGAACAATTAGAAATAAGACAGTACATTGGCAGCATATAAGAAAAGGGGAGGGAATGTGGTACTTTTAAATAGATCAGACCTAAGAGTTTGCAACTTACTAGAGAACATTCTATTAAGCAGATAGACGGTTTAGATTCAATTAGACATTTGAAGGTGAGTAAAGTGGGAGCAGGATGGATATGAAGCTGATTTTTATGAGAGAATTAGGGAAAAGAAAATGGATGATCTCCAACAGTGCAGGAAGCAGCATTGGGACTGGGAGGACCCTTGGAAGTTTAAATGCATGTTCAACAGGGACAGGAGCAGAAATATATTAAAGTGTCCAAGCTTGGAACAACTGAATGGATCATTCATGTCTAGGTTGCAAAAGAGTGTTGTGACGTGAGATCTCTACAGATCACTTGAGGTTGCTCCTAAATTTTATGGAACAGATTGAGCATGACAATATTGGATCAAGGTCGTGTTGATGCTGTGATTAGATTTGTAGAAGGTGTCTTTGTTGAATGGAACTTAGTGCCATATTTGCTGCAGGACGTGAAACTAATGAGGGGGTAGCATTTTTTGCAGGAGGGGATGGTAGTTTATGTACATGCAGTATTGAATTGTGGGTGATTGTATTAGAAAGGCTTATCCCTACTTTTGTTCTCATTATTTGGCAAGACACTGGTAAGTCACATTAGGAATGACTTGGGAAAGGGATGGATGGCTATGAGTCATTTATTACTTGTAGACATTAACATGTTAGCTTACAGTTGTGTCAAAGCATTTGTCAAGGATGCAAGAGCCATTTAACATGGTTTGAAGGTGTAGTTTTGGGGGTATCTTGTTAAGTACTGATCTGCAAAAGCTAAAGGTACTTCCTTTGGCACAAGCTGGGAAGAAGAGTGAACTAAGCTTCTCTTTAGGGGAAGGGTAAAATACTTTGGTCTTAAAATTTGTGAAAGAAGAAAACTATGGAACAAAATGCTAAGTACTATCCAATAGAATAGGCAGGTACTTGGATAAACGCAGTCACAGAGCGAGGTAATTTTAAAGCAGGACAGCGACAGCAATGTTGAGGAACCTGCCAAAAATAATTGTTATTTAAACATGTAGTCTTTCTGTAGCTGGTCTGATTTGCATGACATTGTAAAGGTATGAAAGAAGGGCAGAAAAGTGAAAGGTGGTTAGCATAGGAAGACTGATGTCTGAAAGTATGTGGTTGTAATAAAAGACATATAGGTTGAGTAAGTTAGGTCTATATGGACAAAAGAAAAAGAGGTTTGGATATGAAATAAAAGTGAAGTTTACACTGTTGAAATTTGAAAAGATATAAATAATGATAGCAAACATTAAGTATAGATAAAGGGGAATCATTTGTGTACCAGCTGAGGTCAAGGGAAGGACCATCTATTAGGAAAAGTCAAAACATGGGAGATGATGGAGATCCAGATGACTGGAGAATGTATTTAAACTGAACTAGGAATCCTTCACAATGAGGAGATCGGGGAGCCATAAAAACTAGATTGGAAGATCAGTTCCATTTTAAAAGGTTAGAAGTCAGGTGAGGGTAATATGGAAAACAAAGGTAAATGATGGCATTGTGGGAAGTTAGAGTGGGAGGCGATTTAAGAAGAGGAAAGTTAGCATCAGGTTTGTATACAAGCTCATAAGATGAGTGAAAAAAAAGTACTTTGACAGTTTGATATGCAGCTGGGTTAGAAGAGAATGCACATGGCAGTCTGACAGCATGTATCAAGATATAGCAAAGTCTGTAGTCTGGTCAAGAGATAAAAATCATTTACAACTTCCTTCCACAAATAAAAATTCAATGAATCACCTTATAGAACTAAATCCACCAAATGTTGGCAACAACCAAAAACTTCTGAAATCATTTAGCAAATAAAGAAAAACTGATACAGTCACTAAAACTAAACCATTTTTTTAAAACTACTACTGGCTTTTTCTCGTGGTATTTCATCATTGCTCCTAGTTTTGGTGGTTTCAACAGCTTTTTAAACCACCATACCTTGGAAAGAGTTGCATTTATAGGTTCATAGGTTTATACTAGGCTATCTGCCCTAAGGCATTTATAAGCCTAGCCCAAATTTTTGTGGCTTACGCCACCCCTTATATGAAAAAATACTGTGCCCATTAGTTTGTTGTGCCTCTGTCCAGCAGTGACACAGAGATGATTCCCGGGATAAACCTACGATCTCCCATCCACAGGTCAAGATTTCTCTTGAACAGAGCCAGCGAGGTGCTCTGCCTCACATGGACCGGGATTTTATTCCACAGCATAGGGAGTCTCTGAGTGATAAATCTATCCCTCCAGCACGTCCTATTTATATCCGTGCTAAGGTTTAAGTTGCTTGCTCTAGTGGTTTTGGTGGATTTGGATTTTTTGAGGTGGAGCATGTCCATTAATTCCGGGTTGGACATGGCCTTGTATGTCAGGCACATGTCACCTCTGAGCAGACGGTATGCAACTGAATAGAGCTGGAGTTTCTTCAATCTGGCGGCATATGACAGATTTTGGAGTCCCTTTATCCTTTTGGTGAGGAACTTTTGGGGTCTCTCCAATTGTTGCAGATGTCGGGTGAGATACATCCCGAATGGGGCATTGTACTCGATCATTGGTACTGATAAGTGAAGAGTACAGGGGAACAATGACCTCACTAGATCTGGATGTGAATCCCTTCATGATCAGGTGGGCAATGTAGAAGGTCTTTCTAACCACTTTAGCAACGTGAGTGTCAAAAGAAAGGCCACTGTCAACCTGGGTCCCCAAGTCCCTGATAACCTCTTCTGTGCTTAGTGGATTGCCACCTATATGGTAGCTTGGGGTTACCTTGTTTTTCCCAAAGGGTATGACTATACATTTTTGGCGTTTAACTTCAGGCCATGGCTCTGGCACCAGCTATCTGTTTCCGTGAGTCCCTTCTGAAGGATATCCGTGTCCGATGCACTTTCCACTATGGCGCCCAGTTTGCAGTAGTCAGCAAACTTTGTCAGCCAAAGTCCTCCCATGTTGGCCTGTACTTCTGAGAAGTAGATGCCGAACAATAGGGGGCCAAGGACCGAGCCCTGTGGGACACCACTTGTGACCGGCTTGGAGTCTGACATAGCGCCAGCAACTCTAACCCTGTGGGCTCTGTCCTTAAGCCAGTTTGCAACCCATCTTGTGACATATGGGTTTACATTTAAGCTGGGAAGTTTTTCTACAATACCCGAGTGGGGTATTGTGTCGAAAGCCTTTGCAAGGTCAAGGTAGGCTGTATGGACTGCCTTTCCCTCATCAATGGCCTTGGTGACTGTTTCGAAGAAGTCGACCAAGTTCAAAGGCATGATCTGCCCTTGACGAAGCCAAACTGGGTCGGGTCCAATGTCTGCAAGTCCCCTATATCTTTGTTTATGAGCTCCATTATGATCCTCTCCATAGCTTTGCAGACTAGACTTGTTAAGCTTATGGGGCAGTAATTACCAGGGTCAGTAGAGGCACCGCCTTTGTGGAGTGGGACCACAGTTGCCGTACGCCACTCCTTGGGCACGTATCCTGTGGTAAGGCTGAGATTAAACAGCTGCCTTATGTGCGGGTTTAATTCCTCATTTAGCTCATGTAGCACACAGCCGGGGACACCATCCGGTCCCATTGATGCTGTGTTTTTAGCTTTAGAGAGAGCAGCTTTCACCTACGCATTTGAGATGTCTGGGAGGCTACACTCCGCTGGGATAGTTATCTCTCCTTTAGGGGGAGAGAGGGGGGTGAAGTTTGCACTGAACCTGTCTGCCAGTATGTTGGCAATGTCTGTGGGTTCAGTGATTTTTGTATCATTTTGGACTAATTCTGAGCATATCTGGGAGTTTCCACTCAGGTTCCTAACATAGCTGAAAAAGGCCTTATGATTGTCCTTTGAATCCATGGCAATTTTTCTCTCAAAATTGGCCTTAGTTGATTTTATGAGTGCTCATATTTTTTTACTAATAATGATCAGGGGTGACTTCCCTTTTATGGATTTATGGATTTTGTTCTATCATGCAATAGCTTTCTCCTCTTATTGTAAAGTTTGTTAATGGCTGGGGTCCACCAGACTGGACGTTTGCCCTTTGTGGAAAGAGTCTTGGTTTTATTTGGGATTGCCTGATCCATGCAGTCCTGGAGGTGTTCATAGAAGGCATTTGTAAGGGCTTCCGCAGCTTGGGTTGTGGTTTCCACTGGCTCAGGGGCCTTGAAGGATATCACACCAGTCTTGAGTAGTGTGAAGTTTGCTTTAGAGAAGTTCTTCACTGTGGTCTTTTTTGTTTGGGGTGGGGGTGGGGGCGGGGGCGGGATGTGGATTTCCAGTGAGATTAGTTTATGATCAGATGTCACCAATGAGGGATATACTTCCAGTGTGGAGCATTTTGTCCCCATGTTTGTGATAATGAGATCTAGTGTATTTTCTCCTCTCGTGGGAACAGTGACTAGCTGTTCCATGGCATTTGAATTTATGAACTCCAGGAACCGTTGGGCTAGAAAGTTAGGGCTTGAGTAATGTTCCCAGTCTAGTTTTGGGTAGTTGAAGTCACCCAATATGATGGTGTTTGGAGATACATTTTACCCTCCAGTGTCTTCAGGAAGGCTGTGTGGGGTTCCTGAGTTTGAGAGGGTGGCCTGTAGCATGCTACAATTTGTAGAACAGTTTTGCCTATGGTTAGTTGCACCTGGATGGTTTCCGAAGCTTCGTGCGTTGCCACCAACCTGGAGGTGTGGGTATCCTTTATGAATATGGATACACCCCCTCCTTTTGTGGTGTGGTACGGGTTTTGGGGCCGGAACGCATGATATGAGGTAAAACCTAATAGTGCTGGGGTGCTCTCAGGAGCCTTGAACCAGGTTTCAGTTACAGCACAGACATCAATGTTCTCCATACTGAGAAGGGCCTCGAGTGCGTGCATTTTGAGATTTAGACTTCTGGCATTGAGCAGCATTACCCTCAGTTTCTTCCCATTTTTGTTTTCTAGGGTGGTAGGTTTAGAATTTGAGCCTTGCCTAAAAAAGGCACTATGGGGGTGGCAAGAGCCTTAGCCAATATCCGGAATCCCAGGGGTGACAGGTGCAAGTCGTCCCTTGCGAAGCAGCGTGGCTTGCCAAGCATGTCATCCCAGGCAGACAGACACTGGATCCTTTTTGAATGACACCAGACATTAAGCCAATTGTTAAAGCTGATCATCTTGTCTCTATATTGTGGCATCATTCTTGGTGAAGGAAGGATACTGCTCAGGGTCAGGGTCATACCTGCCTGGGCTACATAATCAGAGAGCTCCTCTATGTCTCTTTTCATGTAGTCCAGGGAGGTACGTCTCAGGTCGTTCACACCAGCATGGACAATGACTGTGTCATATTTGTCCTTGCCGTGGAGTGACCCGACTGCTTGTGTTATGTGGCGGATTCTAGCGCCCGATACTGCTCTCCTGCATTTCTCAATAAGTAAAATCCAAAAAGGAACAGGGCTGAGTTAATGAGATCAAATGGCAAAACCAAACCAAAAAAAAACAAAACATGACTTTGGATCTCAAACTCTTTAATAGACAAAAAGTTTTGGGGATATACCCAGCCACCTAATTTAAATACATCAAATGGTCACACACCACCAATTCATTAAAATTTTCATACAAAACCCAATGTTAAAAGTGCTATACTCAAAAATAAATTAAAATAAGTTGCTAAAGTAATTAAGATCATATTTTAAAGTTATACAAAATACAGTCAAAAACAAACCATCCTAAATTACATAAACTAATATAAAATATACATGTAAAATATTTATGTATTTAAATTTAATGCACATTAATACAGGAAAACTTCACTTCTAACTTATGAAAATTTCTACAATACATCACAATATACCTACCACTACATTTGTTTTAATTGTAAAATCAGTTTAATACTCACTGAGGCATTGAGACCTGGTTGTTTATCAACTTGTAACCTTACTATCCATTTATATTCAGCAACGTCCGTCTCATTAATAATGTCTCCACCCTTATTAGGTGTTATTTTCTGAATAACTTAAATGTGTGGTGCATACCTCTTTCCTTAACATGTTTTGCTACTGAATCCGTAAGTACACTCCTCCTTATGTCAGATAGATACTCAGAAATTATCTCCTTGAGATTTCTGTTACATTTGCCTATATAAAAACTTTTGACATGCCATACAATTAGCCTGATACACCAAATTCTCAGTGTTGCATGTTACAAAACAGTTAAACTTGTATCTTCTCTTTGTAATGGGATGTACAAATTGATTATTTAACACATTTACAAAATATACAGTTTTGGCATGGAAATGTTCCTTTCTTCCCAATATTAGTTATAAATTCCTTATTTTTCATCTCCTTATAATACAACTTCTGCTTAAGAGTTTGAGATGTTTTAAAAGCAAATTGTGGTGTATCGCCTATATATTTATTCAATTTGTGTAATACACTTATGATACCCAAATTATTTTTAATAATCTTGATAACTCCAACTACCTTAGAATTATATTTAATAATGTAATGAGTACCACTCATACTTTCTCTTTGACTGTTATTAGGGTCAGTCGCTTGGTAATAATTTGCAAAATAAGGTACAGCTTGACCTTTCCTTTCTTTTATAGGCATAGTCATGCATCTCATTTAAAAGGCATCATACTACTTAACCACAAATTATTCTTACATCGATTCCTTTAAAGAACCAGTGGATAAAAATGTTGTCAATCTACTGACATGTTTTGGATGCATACTATGCCCAGGTAAAAACCTATTGACCTGTACATCTTATATGTTGACATCCAATCTCCTTGCTTTATAACCATAATGTCTGAAAAAATAATTTCCACTCTTGATTATTTTAACTTAAATTTAAAGAAAATCAGTAGTACTGTCCAGAAAACTAACATACTCCAACAGACTTTGTTCATCCCCTTTCCACATCATAAATATGTCATTCACAAACCGTTTTGTAAAAAAGACATCAATCAGCATGCAATGAAGATGAATGAAACATACATTTTCCCATTGGTTAAGTGCTGTATTGGCATATGTATTAGCAATGGATATTCATGTCGCTACACCTAATGCCAGATGGTAAAAGGTATGTTCATACACAAAAACATTGCGAGCACTATCTCCATGAAACTACATAAAGTCTCTTTCTCCCTGTAAAATCACTATTTGCATACAAAGGGTGTGTCATAGCCTGAAGTCCATATTGATTTGGTATCAGTTTAAATAATGAATTCACATCTAATGTCACCAAGATATATCCATCTACATTATTTACTTCATGCAGTCTATAGAAAACATTTCTAAGAAATCAAGTATGTCATGATTATAGCTATGAACATTCTTTAGCAGCAGTTTTAAAACTTCCTTTAAATAGAAGGGCATCAGTTCCATGACCCAACCCTTCCCTGAAACTATTGGTCTCATAAGGGGATGTTGTGGGTCTTTATGGATTTTAGCTAATCCATACAATACAAGTATAGTACGATGTGCTGCCTACTTATACTGTAGTTATACATTTCAGGAGTCATCCCATTTTGAAGCTGCACATCATAAATCTAATAACCTGATAAAATTATACTATTCACCACATTCATACTAATCACTCAATACATTTACATCATTCATAGGTTCATACCAGGCTATCTGCCCTAGGGCATTTACAAGCCTAGCCAGAGTTGTGTGGCTTTCACCACCCCTTAGGTTGAAGAATACTATACCCATTAGTTTGCCGTGCCTCTGTCCAGCAGTGATACAGAGATGATCCCCGGGGTAAACCTACGATCTCCCATCCACTGGTCAAGATTCCTCTTGAACAGAGCCAGCCAGTGAGGTGCTCTGTCTCACATGGACTGGGATTCTGTTCCACAGCATAGGGAGTCTCTGGGTGATGAATCTGTCCCTCCAGCACGTCCTATTTATATCTGTGTTGAGGTTTAAGTCTCTTGCTCTTGTGGCTCTGGTGGATTTGGATTTTTTGAGGTGGAGCATGTCCATTAATTCCGGGTTGGACATGGCCTTGTATGTCAGGCACAGGTCACCTCTGAGCAGACGGCATGCGACTGAATAGAGCTGGAGTTTCTTCAGTCGGGCAGCATATGGCATATTTTGAGCCTTTATCCTTTTGGTGAGGAACTTTTGGGGTCTTTCCAATTGCTGCAGGTGTTGGGTAAGATACATTCCGAATGGGGCATTGTACTCAATCATTGGTCTGATAAGTGAAGAGTACAGGGAACAATGACCTCCCTTGATCTGGATGTGAATCCCTTCATAATCAGGTGGGCAATGTAGAAGGTCCTCCTAACCACTTTGGCAATGTGAGTGTCAAAAGAAAGGTTACTGTCAACTTGGGTCCCCAGGTCCCTGATAACCTCTTCTGTGCTTAATGGATTGCCACCTATGTGGTAACTTGGGGTTACCTTGTTTTTACCAAAGGGTATGACTATACATTTTTTTGGCGTTTAGCTTAAGGCCATGGCTCTGGCACCAGTTATCCATTTCTGAGACCTCTCTGAAGGATATCTGTGTCTGATGGATTTTCAACTATGGCGCCCAGTTTGCAGTCATCTGCAAACTTTGTCAGCCACAATCCTCCTATGTTTGCCTGCACTTCTGAAAAGTAGATGCCGAACAAGAGGGGGCCCAGGACTGAGCCCTGTGGGACACCGCTTGTGACCGGCTTGGAGTCTGACATGGCACCAGCAACTCTAACCCTGTGGGTTCTGTCCTTGAGCCAGTTTGCAACCCATCTTGTGACATATGGGTTTACATTTAAGCTGGTGAGCTTTTCTATGATACCCGAGTGGGGTATTGTGTCGAAAGCTTTTGCAAGGTCAAGGTAGGCTGTGTGAACTGCCTTACCCTCATCAATGGCCTTGGTGACTGTTTCAAAAAAGTCGACCAAGTTCAAGAGGCATGATCTGCCCTTGACAAAACCAAACTGGGTATGATCCAATGTCTGTAGGTCCCCTATGTCTTTATTTATGAGTTCCATTATGATCCTCTCCATAGCTTTGCAGACTAGGCTTGTTAAGCTTATGGGGCGGTAATTACCAGGGTCCGTAGAGGCACCGCTTTTGTGGAGTGGGACCACAGTTGCCGTAAGCCACTCTTTGGGTACGTATCCTGTGGTAAGGCTAAGATTAAACAGCAGCCTTATGTGTGGGTTTAGTTCCTCATTGAGTTCGTGTAGCACACAGCCGGGGACACCATCCGGTCCCATTGATGCTGTGTTTTTAACTTTAGAGAGAGCAGCTCTCACCTGGGCATTTGAGATGATTGGGAGGCTACAATCTGCTGAGATAGATATTTCTCCTTTTGGGGGGGAGGGAGGGGAGAAATTTTCACTGAACCTGTCTGCCAGTATGTTTGCAATGTCTGTGGGTTCAGTGATTTTTGTATCATTTTGGACTAATTCTGAGCATATCTGGGAGTTTCCACCCAGATTTCTAACATAGCTAAAGAAGGCCTTATGATTGTCTTTTGAGTGTCATGGAGTACAGATAGTCATTCAGTTCATAATTACTATAGCACCCCCTTTACTGGCTTGTTTAATAACAATATCCAAATTATTCTGTAGTTGAAGCAAAGACATATTCAAATGTCAAATTATATTTACCATTATCAGACTGTTGAAACAGATCCTGTATTTGTTGTTCACATATATCTTGAAATGCATTAATCACTGGTTCACTAATCGGTATAAAAGTATGCGAATGCTTACACATGGTATTCTTATATACCCCTTAAATATCAATTTTAAGTTCAGATTTCTAGTAAATACTTCTAAGTCATTTAAAGCATCAGTTACTGATGTACTACTTGAAGAAATAAACTGGAGACCTTTTTTTCAGTAGTGAAGTATATGATTCTGATAAATCAATGTCAGAAAGGATTGATAATGATAGAGTTCACACCTCTTTGTCACTGATAGGCTACGTATCTCTTGACGCTTGTATACAATTTCCATGTCTCTGTATTTTCCTCCAGATTCCTTTGTACTTCATGAATGAGATTATGCCACCTCGTTAAGAAATGTATAAAAGAGCATCATCACAAATGTTATCTAGCAGCAGCAGCAAATATTACCTGGGTAAAGAAATATGGACAGCTACACCTTGTTTTATTAGCTTCTAGCAGGTTAAAAGAATTGCTCTTTTGTGAACGAAAATACATTTTTTCGCAATACAATTGTTAGGTAGTGCTCAATTTTGCATGGTTTTTGATCACGACTTTAAAATAGCTGTACATTTTCTCACATTGTAACATTAGAATGCTTTAGGATAGTTGAGGTTTAAATTGTCTACTTCCTGTGTGTGTGTATCTGACCCTTCAGGAGTTATCCTTGTGATAAAACCTTGCCATTCATGAGTAAATCTCACCCAGTTGCCCAGTCCTCCATGTTATTTTGCCTAGAATCTTCACCAGGTTCTTTTATTTGCATACTGATAAACAACTCTTCATAACTAGCGGTATCCCACTTACAGGAACTGATCTTTGAAAAGCTTCATTATGACCTACTCTTCAAAGGTATGACTGCCCACAAGTCTAAGATGTGGTAACTTTGCAAAAATCAGAGGTAGCAAAAGGGTACACATGCTAAGTCTCCTTTATAGGGTGCAAGAGATGAAGCTCAAAGTGCTGAACAGAAAAAGACATTCAATACATTATAACTGACATTTTTTATTGTGTGACAACTATGTCTTGAGGAGTACAAGTGCTGAACTGTAGTTGGTATACTGGGTTAGGAATGTCAGTATTCAGACATTTGACATTAACTTTTTATTTGAATCAGTTCTGACTTTAACCATGGCTGAATGATTCACAGTGTAACAAACCCTCGATTGTGCCCAGTACTACGGCAGACCATAAGTGCCACAGTATCAGCAGAGCTCAGTATAAATAAAAACTTCTAAGAGACACAAGTAATTACTTGTCAAAAGGAGCACTTAACAGGCAGTAAGGTTTGTCACGCACCAAAATCATGATGGGGGTGTTTACTGATATACGGTACATGTTGGTATTGTATGCAGTGAATGACTAATGAACAAGCCAGCTGGTTAGAAAGAATAAACTGCAATAGTCTTTCGTCAAACAAATACAGTTAAATCAGCACAAGGCTTTCTACAATGTAAGATGTAGGAGTAGATTTCACAAAGGAATGTTATACTGAGACATTAGTATAGGCATTTAGAATCATGCATTGCTTTTTGGAACATCTGCAACTTCTTTTATACTGTGTAAGGTTTTACTGCAATTTGTGAAACAAAGGTTACCAAACATTAGTTCTACAATTACTGCCCGTTTTGTTCTTCTTTAATTGAAATAGTAAAAATTAAGTTTGATAATTTCCAAAGGGTGCTCAGCTATTTTACCTGCATAATTACATAGAAACAGTTAGCAGCCATACAGAAGATAATAGTGTTCTTCATCAGACAACTGAATTTGTACTGCACTCCTCTTCAGCACAATAGCCTGGGCATCCTTTCCAACTTCAAGGTAAACCTACATAAATGGATTGGCAGGTTAAGTTTCTCCCCAACTGTCATATGTTGTTCTCCCATGGGGATGGGGGTACCTTTTGAATATGGTTTACTAGCTAGGCTTATGAAGGTCTGTAGGTTAATTACCAAGTACTTTTCTGTGAACATACAACTGACTGCAGGCAACTATAAGATATTATTGGCTACTGTGTAATTTATTACTTGCCTCTGAAAATACACTTGCAAAATGTATTTTGTCCACTGAAGAAACAGGTATTTTTAAACTTTGCAATCATTATTACAAAGTTTAATACACAAACCCATTACCAAGTTAGATAAAATAATAGGTAGCTGCATTCATAGACAGTTCCCCCTCCCCATACACACAACCCAAGGCAGATTCCATCACAGCTGCTTTACACCCCCACTTTCACAGTTCATAATTAAAATCATATTCCTGACCTTCTGTGAGCTGCCATGAAAAATTTGTGACATGGATGACCACAGTCTGTCACAACAGGAGGCAGAGTGGACAACATAGCAAAGTGCCCACTGGATTAGTAACACACTAAGAGTGGAATGGGTACAAAGCACGATAGCCTATGTATCCAGCCACTGCATGTCACTAGGAAATAAGGGACTGAGGACCATGAACTGTAGGGTACACTAATACAAGCTGTCAGACAGATATGCGTGTGGGTTTTTTGCACAAAAGCATGTGTGTGAATTGTGTAACAGGAATGTGTGTGCACTAATGCATGTGTTTGGATTGTATAACAGCTTGTAAAGTAATAAATGCAGGCATTCAGACAAATTATGCCCACATAAGAAGGTTGCACAGTATGAGCAGCTTGTGTAGTCATGACATAAGTGACAAAGGACAAAATATACAGCAAATTCAGCCTGTGTACCTTGCTGAATACAACTGCAAAATAATGCTGTGTGCCAGTCACACAGGGCGCCATGCTGTGTGCCAGTCACACAGGGTGCCATGATGTGTGCCAGTCACACAGCATCTTGCCCAGTTAGCACTGTGGAAGCAGCGAGGTCTTTAATGAGGGTACGCAGATGTGTGTGTGTGTGTGTATATGCATATGTGTGTGCAAGTGCACTGTGGAATAATCTGTACATTGCAGTTTTCCTTAAGGTCACTAATGGGCAGGGCTGCATCACAAAATACATGAAACTTAAAGCTGCATGTACTTCAGTGCCCACTCATGCATATTAGCTACAATTGTCCAGTCATTATGGATTGGTTCTCTTGTGACAGGGAGACATACAGCACTAATGGAACATCTTTTGGAGGGTCAGTCCTCCCATGCTGTTTGGAGCAACAGTGAAGTACTTATGATGCATTACTAGCAGCAATCAGTTATACTAGAGCAGATTAATTTACTGGGGTCGTCTTAGAACCAAGTCTATGGTCACTTATATGCATGTAGCAATGAAGTCCTTGGTCGGTCCACGAAATGCACAAGCATCATCTCTGCAGCTCTGTAATTATGCATGCATGCATGTAGTGGTGTGCATTTCAGGTTTGTCCAGCACCTTCTGTAGGGATACTGCAACAGTGGCAACTATTATGCACTTTGCATTATCTTGGACAAGAGGAATTTATGGCTCTTTGTCATTGTACTGATGGCACCCTGGCCAGTAATTGTATAGAAACTGTACTAGCAGTGTTATGAATGCAGGGATGCTGATTTATACATTTTCTGTTTCACTCCAGGAAAACAGCCTGTGCAGTAATGCTTTGACATTTCTGCACAGCACATTAACACCCTCGTTTTTCAGCTCATCTCCCCTCCCCAACTACCATGTCTATAACCTTAATTATAGTTCAGGTGGCAGATATCACACAACTTACCACAATCTAATTTTTCAGCATTTTATTATAGGGCTGGTGAAAGGTTTCTGAAGAGCACATATTTTTTGTTTGCTGTTGCACACTGTGCTCCAGAACCCAAACTCAATTAACAGATTTGTTTTTAACTAATACAGACTCACCAAACTATCAAGTGGGTTATGAAACTCACTTGTTAACTAGTTGCTTTATAATCTCAATTTTTTCACTCTCTCCTGAGAAAGTTACTATGCGAGAAAAAAAAAAAAGATGACATCTTATTTGAGATTACTATTGTTGTCATAATTATCCTCGGCCGGGGTGCCTTCTGTGTGGAGTCTGCATGTCCTAACTGTGGTCGCATGGGTTTCCTCCAGGTGCTCCGGTTTCCTTCCACATCCCAAAGACAGGCTGTAGGTGGATTGGATTGAACACTCTAAACTGGCCCTAGGTGTGAGTGTGTGTGCCTTCTGTGGAAGGTTGGGTGCCGGGCTGGCAACTTGACACCATAAAACTCCACTGCCAATTATGAGCGGACAGGTGATCTGCTGTGGCAACCCCTAACTGGGAAATTCCAAAAGAAGAAGAAGATTGTTGTCATAATTGCAAAACTATGTAAAATTCCAGCCTCTTTATATTGCTTCTCACTTTTGATGTCTGAAAGCAAGACTTTCTCCTTTTACGAGGGTTTTGGCTAATTAAGAAGGGGTTCTAAAATGCTTGTTCCCCTGGTCCTAAATGGATGGTAACTGCTTATATTGGTTTTAATACATTCAGCTGTTAACCATGTAAAACAACTGGCTATCTGGGACCTTTTACTGTCATGCCCACAAAGGAAAATAACTGAATACATCCATAGGAATTGTAACTATTAAATCAACATGTTTGGGAGGTAACTAAAGTATCTTAAGGAAACCCAGGCAAACTGGGGGATAATATGCCATAGCCACACAGACAATGACCAGAAAATCGGTATTGAACCCTTGACACTAGTGCTATGATGCAAAGATCATAACCAGTCAGCCAAAGTGACAAGAACTGTGCTCATCTTTAGTGTTACATTGTTAATTTAGTTTCTCTCCAGCTGACAGAACCTTGTCCTACTTCTTGTACAATATATAGGATATCTTTAGTCACATAGATATGTTACCTTATTCTATGTCAACATAATGCAGATACCGGCAGTGAAAACTTACATAAAATATTGAAATGTGTGTACAAGATTAAACATTAGACAAATATGCATTCTATTTCATTATAAAAGTATTGGCATTTTAGTTACCAGAAACACATTTTTCCTGAACAAATCATAACCTTACAATCACTGTCGAGCAGAGCCACAGAAGTGATCCCCAGGGTGAATTTCCTATTTCCCATCCAATAATCAAGATTTTTCCTGAAGAGTGCTAATGAGCTTTGTTTGATATACATAGATAGTTTATTCCAGAGTATGGGAAGTCTCTGGGACAGGAATCTATCCCTCTGGCATGTTCTGTTTATTGTGGTGACAAGGTTTAGGTCCCTAGAGCATGTAGCTCAGAGGGATTGGGATTTCTTTAAGTGGAGCATGTCCAACAGCTCTGGGTTTGACATAGCTTTGTATGTTAGGCAGAGATCACCTCTGAGTAGGCGGTATGTGCTGGAGTAAAGCTGGAGTTTTTTGAAACGGTCTGCGTAGGGCATCTGTGAGGCCAGTAATCCTCTTTGTGAGGTATTTCTGCGGCCTTTCCAGTTGTTGTAGATGTCTTGTGAGGTACATACTAAAAGGGGCGTTATACTCTATAATGGGTCTAATGAGTGATGAGTAGAGGGGAACAATGACCTCTTTTTGTCTGGATAAGAAACCTTTTGTGATGAGGTGTGCAACGTAGAAGGATTTCCTGACTACTGGGGCGATGTGATCATCAAAGGAGAGACTACTGTCCACCTATGTCCCAAGGTCTCATCACACTTTCGGTGTTAAGTATACTACCGCCCATGTTGTAGTTCATGGGTACAGAGTTTTAACAAAAAGGGATGACAATGCACTTTTTGGCACAAAGCTCGAGGCCATGGCTTTGACAACAGGCATCGGTCTCAGTGAGGTCCTTTTGTAAGATGTCCATATCGTTAGGAGTTTCGATTATGGCTCCTAGTTTGCAGTCATCTTCGAACTTCGTTAGCCAAAGACCTTCTGTGTTAGCTTGTACTTCAGAGAAGATACCAAACAGGAGAGGACCCAGGACTGAACTCTGTGGTACTTCACTTGTCACTGGTCTGAAGTCGGATTTGGAGTCTGCTACTTTCACAGTGTGGGTTCTGCCAGTGAGCCAGTTGGGAACCCATCTTGTGACATAGAGATTTATACCTAGTTTAGTGAGTTTATCTATAATTCCAGAGTAGGGGATGGTGTCAAAAGCCTTGGCAAGATCTAGATAGGCTGTATGAACCACCTTACCCTCGTCTACGGCTTTGGTGACTGCTTCAAAGAAGTCTATCAGGTTTAGGAGATATGATCTGCCTTTTACAAACCCGAACTGGGTGGAGTCCAGAGTTTGGAGATTACCCATGTCTTCGTTTATAAGTTCCATGATGATACGTTCCATGGCCTTGCAGACCAGGCTCGTCAGGCTAATGGGGTGGGAGTTCCCGGGGACCGTGGTGGCTCCCCCCTTGTGGAGTGGGATAACCGTCACTGTGTGCCTTTCACTGGGCACAAAGCCTGAGGTGAGGCTATGATTGAACATGGTACTTGGGTGGGGTGCCATTTCGTTCTGTAGTTCGTGTAGAACACAGCCTGGGATGTTGTCTGGTCCCATGGATGCTGTGTTCTTGGCTTTGGAGAGTGTTTTTTTTACCTGTGCAGCCGTGATTATAGGAACTTTGCATTCTTCTGGTATAGAGATGGGCCCTTTAGGGGGTGAGAGTGGGGTAAAGTTAGCACTGAACCTATCTGCCAGGATGTTGGCAATATCAGTTGGGTCTGTATATTTAGTGTCATTGTGATGTAACTCAGAGCAGATCTGAGTGTTGCCACTGAGATTCTTGACATAGCTATAGAATGCTTTGTGGTTGTCTATAGAATCAGTGGTGATTTTGTTTTCATAACTAGCTTTGGAGGATTTTATCAGGGATCGCAGCTTCTTACTGAGGCTGACCAGGGAAGCTCCTCCACTCATGGGATTTTACTCTCTTTTGCAGCAGTTTCTTCCTTCTGTTGTATAGTTTTGTTTATGGCAGGGGACCCCCAGATTGGCTTCCTTTTTTGGAGGATAGCATCTTGGCTCTGTTTGGGATAGCACGATCCATGCACTTCTGTAAGTGCTTATAAAGTGCAATTGTGCAGGATTCAGTAGTCGTAACTATATTGTCCATCTGCATGGGTGTCATGAAGTTCACCACTTCTGTCTTAAGAAGCATGAAGGTGGCTTTGGAGAAATTTTTTACCGTGGTTTCCTTAATGGGGAGTGGGGGCAGGATGTGGCTATCAAGGGTGATTAGCTTATGGTTGGATTGGACCAATGAGGCACTGACTTCAGGTGTAGAACACCGGTAACTCATGTTGGTAATGACTAGATCTAGGATACTGTTGCCCCTGGTGGGGGTGTGGATAAGTTGATCCAGGGCATTGGAGTTTATGAATTCCAGAAAGCGTCGTGCAAAGGAGTTGGTACACGAGTAGTTTTCCCAGTTAATGGTGGGGTAGTTGAAATCGCCCATTATTAGGGTATTTGGTTGAACCCTAATATTTTCCATGTTTTAACATGAAAGCACTAGTTCCTAATAAATCTTTTACTAACTGCATCGTGGTGGTTCCTGCACAATTTTGTGTTTGCTATTTTCCAGTACATCAAGAAAAGAGGAGTGGGAATCCTGGAGCATGGTGAGGGATCTGTAGCAAGCTACAATTTGGTTTGCAGTTTTGCCCAGAGTTAGTTGCACTTGGATAACCTGGTGAGCATTATGGTAAGCAACTAGCCTGGAGGTGTGGCTATCCTTAATGAATATGGACACACCTCCGCCTTTGGTGTTCCGGTCCAGATTACATGGCCGAAAAGTGTAGTATGAGTTATAGCCTGGTAGTGCAGGGGTGCTCTCTAGAGCCTTGAACCAGGTCTCAGTCACTGCACAGATATCAATGTTCTCCATTTTAAGGAGTGCCTCGAGCGAGTGCATTTTGAGATTTAGACTTCTAGCATTGAGTAGCATCACCCTCAGTTTTTGCTTGCCTGTTACGGTGGTGAATTTGTCATTTGAACCTTGCCTAAAAAAGGCAAAATAGGGGCGGCAAGAACCATAGCCAGTATCCGGAATCCCAGGGGGTGACATGTGCAGGCCATCTCTGGCAAAGCATCATGGTCTGTCGACCATGTCATCCCAGGCAGACAGATACTGGATCCCTTTAGAATAACACCAGAAGCTTAGCCAATTGTTGAAGTCAATTTGTCCTTGTACTGCGGTATCATTCTGGGTGATGGCAGAATGCTACTCAGGGATAGGGTCATACCTGCCTGGGCTACAAGATCAGAGAGCTCTTCCATGTCTCTTTTCATGTAGTCCAGGGAGGTACATCTCAGGTCGTTCACACCAACATGGACAATGACAGAGTCATATTTGTACTTGTTGTGGAGTGACCTGAGTGCATGGGTTATGTGGCAGATCCTCGCATCCAACAGGCAGCTGGCAGTAACCTTCTCCTTGTTTAGCCTGGTGAGTGTGACATCAGTGTGCCTGACTATAGAGTCACCTATGACTACTGTGTTGGGTACGCTGTTTTGCCTTATTGGCTGTGGTTAAGTGGCACACGGAGTCTGCGGGCTATGCGTCATTTGGGTTGTGGTGGGGGGTGGAGGTTGCTTGCATTTCTGCTTTGGAGATCTCTGTTGCTTGAACAGATTACTGAGAGCCTCCACGAATGTTTTTGTGTTTGTATATGTGGATTTTGGTGGTGTAGATTTAGTGAGACTACGTGATGAGTGTGGTGCAAGTGTTTACCTTCTCCTCTTGACTGTCAAGTTCAGTCTTGGTTGGAGAGAGCTTTACCTCCAGTTTGGCTAGATAAGTGCATCTCTCACAGGTTGTAGTGTTGGGTGGTAGGAGGAGAAAGTTGTCTGTGTACATGAGGCAATTTCTACATTGCCCATAGATGCCCAGATTCATCAGATAGACAGGAGAGTACACTGGGAGCCGACCCTTGGACATGCCTGAATAAAAAACTATTTTCCTCCAGATAAGTGAGGAAAGTGAGTACAAGAGCTGTTTTTCTCTAAGCAAGTGAGGAAAGTAAGTACCAAAACTGTTTTCCTTTAGGTAATGAGGAAGGCCGAGTGCTGTAGTAATTAGTAGGTTATTTAGTGCTTACAACAAGTTCTGAATAAGCATTGATCACGAATAAGCAAATTCAAGTGCTAAAACTAATAGTCTGTATCTGGACTAAACTAGTTACAGGAAAGGGGGTATACAAGTGCAAATGTGGGCTTTTAAATCAGAAAGTTGAGAGAGATAGAAAAACTGCCCAAACGGCCAATAATAACTACAATTTCTGGGCCAGAACCACTCCTTATGTGGTAGATAGGTTACCTAGTGCTTACCACTCCCACTGATAAACTAGAAGGCTTCCCTCCAAAACAGAAAGCTTGAGTGCTCAGAAGCTTACATACAGTCCTGGATACAGCAAATCCGAATCTGGACTACACTAGTTACAGGAAAGAAACAGGCTTAGATTTTTTTTTAATACAGAAATGTAGCCAAAACAGCAGTAAAAACAATTCAAATGCAGTGCAAGCTAGCACATTTGGGTATGTAGCAATGTTAGACCAAACAGTTTAAAAAAATGCAATTAAATTAAAAATGACTAAAAACAAGTGCAGAAGGAGTCTATTAGGTAGAATGAGGTAAAGAGATGGGACTGGGGGGAGTGTCCCAGATCAAATCTACAGTGGGGGTGGGCAACTGCAAAAGCCTCTAAATTTAAACACGACAGGAATAGGGAGGAAAAACAACACCTTCAGCAGAGATATGAAAAACTATACAGTGAAGCAAAAATAACAGTGTCAGCCAGCAATGATTAAAATTAGTCAAGCAAAAATTAACAGTACACAACTCTTTTAAACGCCAGAAAAATATACTTAGCTCTGTATATCTGCAGATAGTTTGAAGAGCACTCTGTCAGAACACAGGAAGGCTCCGGCAATCATTATATATAATTAAGAGAACAGGATTAAAGTAGTAAATAGTGGTCTAAATGAAACGTATATTGGACATTTTCATCAACATTTCTGGAAAAATTGTCCTAAATCCAGAAGGAGCAGAACAAGTATACTTAAGATCTCATAATGGAAGTTCTCATCTGAAAAATATTATGCAAAGTGGCAACTATCACACCAGTAACAAACGCAGCCAAGTTAACAGTTTGTTGCTAATCTCATGTTCACTTCCAGCCAGTCCCCACCCATTCCCACTAACAAGCAGTCCACTTCCAGCCAATTCCCAACTCACAAGCAGTCCACTGTCTGTAATTTAGTGCATTAAAAATGCATCTATTAAAAAAAAAAAAAAAGTAAAACAACAGCAATGCTTTAGTTAACAGGGGAAACTGAGCATCAGAACTTTTTACTCGCAAGGCTACTGTGTTCATCACTGTACAGAGAACATTCACAATAGATGAAACTATTGCTACTTCAGTCTTCTATTTCTGGTTCTGGCTTAATTCGAATGAAATTATTCAAATTGGGGGGGGGGGTGGCAAGCCATCAGTTCAAGTTACCAGAAAAGTACCCTCCCGTCAAGCAACAACTCAGCCTCCCTTCTTCATCCAGAAGTACTCACAGCCTCCATAACATAAAACATAAGTTTCTTAAAATTTGTACACAATGTGGAACATTTGCATAATGCACTGTAATTACATTTTCTTTTATAGCATATATATGGCTTAAACCCCTTGCTGATGTTTCCTGGAGGTTTTGTCAGCATAAAAATTATAGGAGATGCATACGCCAACAAACAAGCTCAACACCACAGTTGAGATGTTAAGCATCATATGTTTTCTAATAGGGGCTATTGCAATGAAACTGTAAGCGTCATCAACACAAGCACATTTTGTCTTCCCTTTTTGAATGACCCTTTCTCACAGTGTTCATTCCTTTAACTTTTTTAATTTGTCACCTTTGTTATAAAAATAAGGGCTCTCATTCTCAACCCCAGAGCTGCAGCATTACTTTTCAGAATCTACCATTTGTTTCTTATGTTTTTACTAGCTAAAACTGTCCACAATAAATTGTATCCCCATCCCAGGAATCTGTCTTGTTCTTGACCATCAGTAACTATGCATTGACCAACTAGTTCCCTTGCAACTTAACCCCCTAATAATATGGTCTTGAACTTTCCTGCCCTTCCTTTCCTTGACATCTCTGCAATTTCCTTAACTTTTTACTTCACAGTAAGCTGAATATGTAAACATGTTTTATACTTCTCTCATGTTTTGTACAAAATCTGTTTCATCATAGATTAGCCTAGAGTGTTCAAGTAGTTTCCATGTTCAGTGCTCTGTTACAGTTAACAGAGCAATTTCCAGTGTCTTGGTTTTTGTGAATCCCGGTTCCTAACCTTCAGGTGTCAGATCTTTTTCTAGCTCCAAAAACTGGTCCACTTCCTGTGAATAGCGTGTTGTAAATTGTAAACCTACATCATTCTATCTGCATTAATTCACACAAAAAAGACATAAAATAAACAAACTCAATATATTGCAATAGCCATTAATGTACTGCATAAACACTGACTGATAAAATACTCTTACTATATGGCCATAAAAGGATTTGCACAACTGCCCCATAGCTACAACAGATAATTGCTGACATGTTTTGTTAAAAAGGAAAACAGTTTCAATAATCAGTTCAAGCAGAATGTCCATTAAAAATGGTTGCCATGTAATTCAGTTTTTTCTGGAATAAAAAATTACTCCAGCTATCCCTACATCCTGTGGAATGACTAACTACAAAGTATGCACATCCAATGTAACTAACCAAGTTTCCAGCATAACTAATTTCCATTCATTTCTGAACAAAATCAAACATTCCTTTTTATATAAGAGGGTATGGGTTTCATCAAGAAGCTCAATGTTTTGTCTACCAGAATGGCCAGTGCTTCTGCTTTTTACCTTGCAGCTGATATTGGCCTTAAAAGGAAGATTCAGTTTTGTGTACAATGGGAATAGTAAAAATAAATAAATAAATAAATGACATAAGTCACAAGCTCTAAAGCCAGACACAAGTTGAACATCTTTTGTGAAATGAAACCTATTGTTAACAATTCTAATACCTGATCAGTTTTGCTGTGCGCTCTATTATACATATTGACTAATCTGTAATAGTTAACTTCAGACAGCAATCAGTTCTTGGAGCACGTCTGTCTCACAGTCCATTGCCAATATGGATCACCCCTATCAACTTTCATAAAGCATCTAGTATGACCTGTGCAGAGTTTATTCAAGTGTCTCTTTCAAAAGGATTTAAATTAAATTAAACTATAAAATATTATTTCTGCAAGCTGGTTAAAATATGTTTCAGTTCCTCATAAATTGGCTTCTAATGGGATAACAGTTAAGCACAAGGCAATATTTAAACTATAAGTTACTTGGGACTGCAAGACTAAGGTTCTTTGCTCTCAATTCTCCTGTTACAGAAAGATTTTTCAAATTAAACAGTCTTAACATTTAAAAGAATTATAATGTCTACCACCCAAACCCTTCAGCTGGGGTAAATGTTAGCCCTCTCTTTAATAAAATAATTTCAGTCTCTGTTTTTTTTTAAAGATTAGTTACCTTAACATTTGTCGGTCCTGGGACTGGTCCTTCTTCTCAACAAGCATATACCCAATGCAGGTCACAGAGAAAAGAATGCCATAACAAATCCATGGTGTCTTGATGCAGAGATACCAATTCCATTTGTGATTCTGGTTGTTGAGTTCCTTGTCTGAACTGTTTCAGAAATTCTTTCTTCCACTGTTTTTAAGGACATTTCTGTTAATTCCCAGAGTATGTTGCTATTACCAATCTGGCTGTGTTCTGTTCTTGGACACAGAATGTTTTCTGTTTCTGACTGGAACCCCCTTCTGTTTCTGACCAGCTCCTTTCACAAATAGAGGCATTCAGCTGCCTCTTTGCATGCAGCTTGTAGTCTCCATATTAGCATATATACACCAAGCCAGTTTCATGTTTCTTCTCATCCAAGCTTCATTTTCTTACAGCTTGACTCTTTTCATGCTGAACTACATCTTTAAAAAAACACATAAAACCACTGATTGTTATCATTTGCATTACTCGGTGATTTACTTGAGCTGTTAAAATTTCAACTCTTTCTTCATGGGCATTGGGCAGTTCATTTTGTTTAAGCAAAAGCTTCAAAATTTAAATGTCAGCATTGTGAAAAAAGTTCAATCTGTTCCTTTCATAAACATGAATTTTCACAAACTCCAACAGGGAAGTCAACAATTGTAAATTAAATTGGAATGTTTTTCAGTTTAACACATTTTCAGATAAAAGTTGTTCCACACAAGGCACTAATATTTGATAAGCTGTCTTATAGAAGTTAATTAACCAATCATAACCATCAGTTCCAATCACTCTTAGAGGTGAAGACTTCACTAATTGGGTCTGCAAACTTTTTTTTAACAAAGCACATTAGTATCTTATTCCTTTCCCCTGCTGTAACACAAGTTTTTAGACCAGTCTCTCTATGGAAGTGCAGCTGGGACAAGTAAACAAACTTAAATGAGAGGCAGCAAAAAAAAAAAAAATAATACATTCCAAAGAAATATGTAGACTTCAAATTCTTCATTACAAAATGAACAAACAGCCAGTTTAATTAGTTAGCACTTCAATAGCCTGCAACAAACTAATAAACTTTTTAAAAAACAGACAAATTTAAATAAAGTTTTGTTGCAAATCACATGTTCACTTCATACCAATCACCACTCATCCAAGCTCACAAGCACTCTATTTCCTATAGTTTTAATGCATTAACATATATATAAAAAATCACAAGGTACAACAACAAATAGCATACAAGCTAGTACTAGGATTTGAGCATCAGACCATCTGTTTACAAAGCTAGTATACTAGCTATTATACAAAAAAAGTTCATAAACAATGGTGAAAATATTTCTACTTTCATCTCCTATTTTTAATTCTGTCTTGATTTTAATAAATGCCCTTAAGCCAAGTGTGTGTGTGTGTGTGTGGGGGGTGTTAGCTGCCAGCTCTAGTTGCCAGAAAAGTTCCCTTTGTCAAGTAGTAACACAACATTACTCCCTCTTTCAGAAATACTCAAGTCTCCCATAACATAAAAGACATAATTCTTAAATATGTATATAATGATGAATGTTTATACAATGCACTGTAATTATATTTTCCTTTTATAGCACATATATGGTTCTCAACCATTAGCTGACATTTCCTACCCCATGACTTGAATGAATTTATTAGCATCAAGTCAGAATTATAAAGCAAAAGACTGATGTAAACCTATTTTCATTAAAAGCTTTGTATTTTTTCTGGTGTAGTTAATATGTTAGGCTAAAAAACAAAAGGTTTGGTGCTCGGCTCTCATTCTAAAGCCGAGTATTGCTGTTCTTTTACTTTTTGTGATTTGGATAGATGCATTTTTAATGCCTTAAAATGTTCTAGTCTGATGAAGTCTATTGGGAGTTAAAGGGTGAAAGTGTTAACTAATAAACTGACATTTTTTTTGAGTACTTCGCTGGCATGGACTGTTTGGCTATTTTATAGGTTCATAAGTAGGTACTGGGCTGTCTGCCCGAAGGCATATATTAGCCCAGCCACATTGTGCGGTATTCACCACCCCTTTGGTTAGTTCCCTAGGCCCTTGATCTAGCAGCTAGTACCCTTGGCCCCTATCTAGTAGAGCTGTTCTTATTATCCCTGGTGTGAACTTTCTGTTATCCATCCACTTGTCAAGGTTCCTCTTGAAGAGTGATAGTGAGGGGCTCTGTCTTATGTAGATCGGGACCTTGTTCCATAATAAGGGATGTCTTTGTGAAGGGAATCTATCCCACCAGCATGTTCTATTCATTGTTGTGTTGAAGTTTATATCCCTAGAGCATGTAGCTCGAGTAGATTTGGTTTTGCTAAGATGGAGAATGTTCAACAGTTCTGGGTTGGACATGGCTCTGTATGTTAGACAGAGATTGCCTCTGAGAAGGTGGTATGCAACAGAGAAAAGCCTTAGTTTTTTCAATTGTGCTGCATAGGGCAACTGTTTGAGGCCAGTAATCCTCTTAGTGAGGTACCTCTGTGGTCTCTCCAGCTGCTGGAGATGCCTGGCCAGGTAAATTCCAATTGGTGCATTGTACTCAATAATGGGTCTGATGAGGGAAGAGTAGAGGGGCACCACTACATCCTTAGATCTTGATGCGAACCCTTTCGTGATCAGATGGGTCACATAGAAGGATTTTCTAACCACCCTGTCAACATGGTTATCAAAGGAAAGCTGACTATCTACTTGGGTCCCTAGATCCCTTATTACTTCTTCAGATTTCAGGGGGTTACCTCCTATGTGGTAGTTCGCGGGTACTCTGTTTTTTCCAAAGGGGATTACTACGCATTTTTAAGCATTTAGCTTGAGACCATGGCTTTGACACCATGCATCAGTCTCATTAAGGCCCTTCTGGAGGATATCCATGTCGGCCAGAGACTCTATTATAGCACCCAGTTTGCAGTCATCTGCAAACTTGGTCAGCCACAGCCCTTCAGTGCTTGCCTGTACTTCTGAGAAGTATATGCCAAACAGGAGGGGCCCCAGGACAGAGCCCTGAGGTACACCGCTCGTTACTAGTCTGGATTCGGACATAGATCCCGCTACTCTTACTTTGTGGGATCTGTCTGAGAGCCAGTTTGCGATCCATCTTGTGACGTAAGGGTTTATGCCCAGGTTGGTGAGTTTATCAATAATACCTGAATGGAGAATGGTGTCAAATGCTTTAGCAAGGTCAAGGTAAGCCGTGTGTACCTTCTTTCCCTTATCTATAGCCTGAATAACTGTCTCAAAGAAGTACACCAGGTTCATGAGGCATGATCTGCCCTTGACGAAGCTGAACTGTGTGGGGTCAAGTGTTTGGAGGTTTCCAATATCTCCATTTATGAGTTCCATAATGATTCGCTCCATTGCCTTACAGATGAGACTGGTCAGGCTTATTGGTCGGAAGTTCCCATGGTCGGTTGTGGGCCCACCCTTGTGCAGCGGAACCACCCTTGCTGTGTGCCATTCTATGGGCACATATCCTGTCGAGAGGCTGAGACTAAACAGGGTATTCAGATGCGGGGTTAATTCATTTTGGAGTCACAGATGACACAGCCCGGGACACCATCTGGTCCCATGGAGGCAGTGTTTTTAGCTTTAGATAGAGCCTTATTAACCAATGTATCAGTAATAATTGGAGTTACACAATCCCCTGGAATAGTAATAGGCCGTGCAGGTGGTGAGTGGGGGGGGGGGGGGGATTTGCACTGAACCTGTCAGCCAAGATGTTGGCAATGTCAGTGGGGTCAGTGTATTTTGTTCCATTTTGTACTAGCTCAGAACAGACCTGAGCATTGCCATTTAGGTTTTGACATAGCCATAGAAGGCCTTATGGTTATCCTTGGCATCCTTGGCAACTTTCTTTTCAAAATTTGCTTTAGTTGACATGATGAGGGCCCTCAATTTCTTACTAATGCTGATCAGTGATGATTTTTCTACTTGAGATTTGGCCTTTTTTGTATAAGTCTCCTCCTTTTATTGTATAGTTTGCTTATGGCTGGGGTCCACCAGACTAGTTTCTTCTTGCTTGATGAAGGAGTCTTGGTTTTATTTGGGATAGCACGGTCCATGCAATCCTGAAGATGTATATAAAGTGCCTTGGTGTAGGATTCTGTATCCTAGATATCATTATCCTTCTGCAAGGGAATAGTGAAGCTTTCCACTTCTGACACAAGTAGTTTGAAGTTTGCTTTGGAAAGGATTTTTACGATGGTTTCTTTGACTGTGGGAGGTGGAGGGGTGATGATGTCCAGGGTTATCAGTTTGTGGTCTGATCTGACCAGAGAGGGAGTGATAACGGGTGTGGTACAATGGGCGCCCATATTTGTGATGACTAAATCCAATATGCTGTCCCCTCTAGTGGGAGAACATACCAGTTGTTCAAGGGCATTTAAATTTATAAATTCTATGAACCGCTAGGCATAGGAGTTAGAACTTTGGTAGTTCGCCCAGTCTATACCAGGGTAGTTGAAATCACCCAAAATTATGGTGTTGGGTACAACCTTTATATTTTCCAATGCCTCAAGGAATGCTGAGTGAACATCTTGGGACATGATGGGCAATCTATAACAGGTTATGACTTGAAATGTAGTTTTGCCTGCTGGTAGTTGCACATGGATGATCTCTGGGGCATCATGCTGCGCCACTAACCTGGAGATGTGGGTATCCTTGATGAATATGGATACACCTCCACCCTTTGTACTGCGATCTGGTAACTGAGGCCGGAAGATATGATACGAATTGTAACCTGGTAGTGCTGGGGTGCTCTCTGGAGCCTTGAACCAGGTTTCTGTCACTGCACAAACATCGATTTTCTCCATACTGAGGAATGCCTCGAGTGCGTGCATTTTGAGGTTGAGACTTCTGGCATTGAGTAGCATTAACCTTAGTTTTTGGTTACCTGTGCTGGTTACAGGGGTTGGTTTGTCCTTTGAGCCTTGCCTAAAAAAGGCACTATGGGGACGGCAAGAGCCTTGGCTAGTACTCGAAAGCCTAGGGGTGACAGGTGCAAACCATCTCTGGCGAAACAGCGAGGCATGTCTATCATGTCATCCCAGGCAGACAGACACTGGATCCTCTTAGAATGACACCAGAAGCTTAGCCAATTGTTGAAATTGATAATTTTGTCTTTGTATTGTGGTATCATTCTAGGTGAAGGTAGTATGCTACTCAAGGTCAGGGTCATACCAGCTTGGGCTACATGAACAGAGAGCTCCTCAATGTCTCTTTTCATGTAGTCCAGGGAGGTACGTCTTAGATCATTCACACCAACATGTACAATGACAGTGTCATACTTGTACTTGTTCTGTGTTATGTGGCGGATCCTTGCAACCAGCAGGCATCTGACAGTAACCTCCTCCTTGTTCAGCCTGATGAGTGGAACATCTGTGTGCCTTACTATAGAGTCTCCAATTACTAGCCTGTTGGGTATGGTGTTTTGCCTTAGGGGCTGTCGTGATATATATTTATAGTAAAGAATTTATATATTTATAGTAAAGAATTTGCAGTCAACAGGACGTCTTGGGCACTGTGGTTTGTTTATATGTGTGTGTGTGTGTGTGTGTGTGTGTGTGTGTGTGTGTGTGTGTGTGTGTGTGTGTGTGTGTGTGTGTGTGTGTGTGATGCATAAATACATATATATATATATATATGCATAGATTTTAGTCAGTTTTTGGTACACCTGATCAAAAATTAGGTTGTTGAACCATTTGAACCATACTGGCTTTCTGATACTGACAGTGTAGTACAGTGCAGATATGTGAATTTGCCTTTCCCAACTGTAGTATGATCTTAGAGTTGGTATTTATAATTAGCAGCACTGTGGTGGTGCAGGTGGTTTACCCTGCAAAAAAGCAATGGTTTAGCATTCTGTTTTGATCCTTTGTTCATTGGTCCACCTTGTGTCTGTTAGGTGAACACCTTAACCATTATGATTTTTGCTTCAAGCATTTGAGGTCAATTATTTATGGGGTAAACATTTATGTATGCTGATGAATTCTTAATGTGTGTATACGAGAACACAACTAAATCTCGAACTTTTGAAATCTCGAATTTCAAAAGCTCGAGACCATGTAGCCGAAACCCCACATTACCGAAAGACCAGAAGCATGGAATTTAAAATCCCACTGTTAAGGGATTTTGAGTTAGCGCTTCTGGTGTTGTGGTTCAGGTAAGTATGTGTGTGTAAGTGTGTTTGTGAGGGGCTTTAGTGTGTGTAAGTGTGTGTTGTGACTGTGGTGTGTGTGTGTGTGTGTGTGTGTGTGTGTGTGTGTGTGTGTGTGTGTGTGTGTGTGTGTGTGTGAGGGGCTGTAATGTGTGGGTGTGAGTTTGCCTTGTGTGTATGTTTGTGCGATCTTGGAGTTAGAATAGTAAAGTGGGGGGTGTATCTTTAGTGTAGGGTGGTTTGTTTGGTTATCGGGAGGGGCTGTGTGTATGTTTGTGCGTGTGCTGTATGTATGTAGTACTTTTGCGATTTTGAATTTCGCTATTTTAACATTTCGGTAATGTGGGGTTTCGGGCTTATAGTCTCGGTATTTTTGGCTTCTGGATTGTGTAATTTTGGGATTCAGTAGTGAATCCGTGCATATATATATATATATATATATATATATATATATATATATATATGTTATATACCTATGGGTCTGCTTCGGACCATCGAATACCACATCATCGAATCTGAAAACATCGGGATGAAAAGAACGAAACCTGATAACACTGAAGGCCGACACTATCGAATAAGTGTGTATTCATATACATCAAATACACACATCATCTACATGCTAAACATCAATGTCTTTACATCCAAACCTCATATGATGACATGAAACCACGCATGCACAAAGATGCAGCACTTTGGTGTATGAAAAAATAAAAAAAACAAACAAAATAATTTTTTGCAGGGGGGCAAGCCTCTTTGCACCACCCTCCCACATCCACTGTTATTTATATATACTTTCTCCGTGACTGCACAAACACAGGAAAGAGCATATTCCTCAACCATGGGAATTGTTCAGTCTCGAACACCTGTCAACCAGCTGAGGGAGTTCTACTCTGTTAACTACATATATAGAGTTTATTCTGACCATCCCAGGGATTCATTACAGTTCCTAGCATGATGAGTAATATTCATGACAGAAAGGCTCTTCCAGCACAATGTGCCCATTTCTGACTCAGATCACCACAGGAATATCATACAGAAGTCCACTGGCACAGATCACCACAGGAATATCATACAGAAGTCCACTGGCACAGATCACCACAGGAATATTGTACAGAAGTCCACTGGTACAGATCACCACTGGAATATCAGACAGATGTCCAATGGCACAGATCACCATTGGAATATCATACAGAAGTCCACTGGCACAGATCACCACTGGAATATCATACAGAAGTCCACTGGCACAGATCACCACTGGAATATCATACAGAAATCCACTGGCACAGATCACCACAGAAATATCATACAGATGTCCACTGGCACAGATCACCACATAAATATCATATAGAAGTTCACTGGCACAGATCACCACAGGAATATCATACAGAAGTCCATTGGCACAGATAACCACTGGAATGTCATGCAGAAGTCCATTGGCATGCATTCCCAAATCATTAAGAGGTATGGAAGTCTTATGTGCACAAACTGTTTACTAATCAGCAAGTCAATGTGAAGACACACTCCCAACCTTAATAAACTTTGCTGTCTCTTCTCTACTTCACTTTACAGGTAGTTTGAATTATTACTTACCCCTTCTGAGGCCTTCACTGATTTCCATTGATTGCCTCTCTGGTTTCTTTGTATTCCACCTGGTTTACACCCCTTGTGCTATCTCCCTCCCCCAATACAAAGTCTATATTAGAATCCTGCTGAGCATGGAGCCATCTTTAAATTTCTAGTCTCCCACCAAGATCCAATTACCCTTCAGCAATTACATTCTGCTTGCCAGTAAGCCATTAGACCTCAGGAATTTGTTTAAAGTGTTCAGATTTGTAAAGTAATACTTACTTTTTGCTGTATTTGGATCTATACAACTAGTATTCATTTTTCTGATTCCTGACTACTGATCTGCTTATTTGTTTATTTAACTGGTTGATTCTGTCATTCAGGAATTGTGTTTTTACTGACACTACCACTGCAGCTATATTGTCTCTATGCTACTAAAACTGCTGTTATAACTGTAATGTGCATCTAACTGACCTAGTGTTGGAGTTAGAAACAGTATTTACTGATTTAGCACTACAGTTGTCTCTGCTACTGCTTCAGCTGTGCTGTTGCATTAATTTTCCTTTTTCTTGTATGCACAGGATAATTGGCTAATAAATGTATTGTGCATGATTTATTAACCTGTTTCCAAACTAAGTTATGGCACTGTGATGTGGTAACTGTTGACGCACTCTCAAACTGTAGCAGTAGCATCTATTCTCCTGCTTTATCCACACTATCCACAGATTTGTATCTTTTACACCCTCCTATCTCCTCATTACTTCCTTTGACATGTATTTGCCTCCTTCTACTAGCTTCATCCTCTCTTTTTTTTCTTCTCTCTCTTCAGAGCACACTCAAGCAAATCTGCAGTCTGCGGCTACCCCTCCACCCATACAGTATAAGAATGAATCAGTATTGCAAACTAAACAAGGATATACATTTTTTGAGCCTCACGAGCAGGGTCAGTCCACCCAGGCATTCTAATGTATGTTTTATGAGAGTGAAGCTATTACATTAGCAGTATTTCTTAGTAGTTCTCAGTTTGCTAATAAAACTAACTGTTATAGCCTTGTGTCCTCCCCCCCCCCCCCGCTAGTACAGTAATCCTAACTGTCCAATAGACAGTATACATTTAACTCACATCCCTGTGACTAAATTAACCATCAAGCAGACCTCTCAGTGCTTTCTGCCTTAGTTTGTATCACTTGGAGGCTGTTATTTGCATCTCTATACATTCCCCTTCATTGCTAATGTATCTCCCTACTCTAATCAGCAAGTCAATGTGAAGACACGCTCTCTTTGGTTTCTTTGCATTCCACCTGGTTTAGACCCCTTGTGCTATCTCACTCCCCAATGCAAAGTCTTTATTAGAATCCTGCTGAGCATGGAGCCATCTTTAAATTTCTAGTCTCCCACTAGGACACAAGTACTCTTCAGCAATTACATTCTGCTTGCCAGTAAGCCATTAGACCTCAGGAATTTGTTTAAAGTATTCATATTTGTAAAGTAATACTTACTTTTTTCTCTTGTCTTGGTGGGCTCTACCCTGCTCCGTTCACCCTCACTAACGCTCAGGCTCTCTCCGCTCTCCTGCCCTGCCCCCTATTTCCTCCCACCCCCACTACCTCTACATTTATAGTAATCACAGCCACACCTACAGCTCACCCTCACATCACCTCCAAAAATCACAGCTCCCCAAGTCATATCACATTATACCACACCAACTTGCTCCACACAAAATACTCCCAATCACTCTCATTCCCACTAGGCATTTTTTACATCACCCACACTACTTCCCCATCCACATATAGTGCAACCCTATAATTCCTATTCAGACCCCCCCCCCCACCTAGAACCAACTCAAACTTTATAACCATGACTATCGCACAACTAAGTCTAGTCTGTCTTCTCATAATTCTTTGCAACACCACAAGTTATCACTCTAGCAATATCCCTAAACTTAGTAGCACAACACTACATTATGCACTCTCATATACAGACACCACGCATTTTAATAATATCTGCCCACAATTATTCAAGAACTACATAACGGATCAATTCAGAACTATACACATATGCTCTCATTCCTACTCCAAAAAAACACAATACTTTCTCACACTCCTCACCAAACTTCAACATCTGTATAACCATTTTAACTCCAGGCTCACCATAAGTGGGGATATCCACGCCAACCCAGGCCCAAATCCATCCTGTCCAACACAAATGTCAGAACATAACACGCCCACTTTCTTCATCCCTGGGCAAATCAACAACAGCAGCAAAACCAACCATATTTTAATGCTAAATATTAATATTAGAAGTATCAAAAATAAAATACCTGACCTCCAGGCCACAATAGCACACTACTTCCCAGACATAGTTGCTTTAACAGAAACCTGGCTAAATAAAAACATAGCTAACTCAGAAGTTCTCCCTACCGGCTACAATATCATTAGACAAGACGGACCACTTCATAAAGGGGGTGGAACTACCTTACTGTACAAGTCCAACTTAACTGTCTGTCAATTACCAAACTCCTACCCTCCCCCAATAATTGAGACATACTTATCTCACAACTTCAACTTCACCCTAAAAAGGTCATCACCACAATTGTGATCTATATTCCACCTGGTAATACACCTGCTAGCCTTGAAGACTTCTTATCCTGGTGTTCTTCCACAAGAAACCCTTATTCTGGGGAACTTCAACCTAGATTGGTTCACCTGTATATCAGAACCACCAAGTAATCTAATAAATCTCCATGGCTACCAGCAGCTAGTCCAAATTCCAACTAGATGTGATAAAAAATCTAAAAGGGAATCCATCCTTGACTGGGTCCTAACAACCCTACATTGTACCCTCACACAGGCAGTCTCCCAGACACCTTAAGTGTCCACAACATAATATACTTTATACATACTAGAACAAGCATATGCAAAACCACTAACTATATATCCACTAGAAACACAAAAAAATTCTCTCCTGAGGTCCTCAACACTTTACTCTTTAACTGTGACTGGATCCCCCTAAAAACCCTCCCACTTGACCAGGCTGTAGCATATTTCAACAAAACATTTCGACAACACCTAGACACTGTCGCTCCATTGCACAAAATCAAGGTTAGAACCTCTACAAACCCCTGGCTCAGTAAAGAAAGCAAACAAATCCTCAAGTCCAGAGACACTGCCTGGCTTTACTATCAAAAAAACAAAGAAACACAAAGCCTAACTAAGTACCAAGAACTGCACAACCGTGCAAAAAAATGTATTAGGCTGGACAAAAAATCCTACTACACAACCCCCAAAAAGTTTGGAAAAATGTAAACCAGCTACTAAAATCCACCCAAAAGGCTACCCCCAAACCAGCCACCCCTGAGACTAAAGTTCCCATCAAAACACAATTGACCTCCCACTTTGTGAACTCAATTCTATCCTTAGTATCACAGGACAATTCCTTCCTCACTATCCCCCCCCCCCAACACAAATAACACTAATACAAGCTTTACCCTCAAAATAGTTTTCACCACTTCAATCAAAAGCATGCTCTCCAAACTAAAAACCTCATCAACAGCAGCCGACCTACTCCCCAGCTATTTCTTGAAACTCACAGCAGATGCTATTGCTATCCTAGTCTCCACTCTCATAAACAGATCAATTGTTGAAAACTATGTGCCCAAACTCTGGAAAATATAAAGAAGTTATATACCTACCATAATGTTCCATGTTGGTTGTCTTCTTCTCACCTTCTTTCTTGCTGGTTGGGTTGGAGCCGATCCCCGGCTCCGACTCAGCCATCTTCAATAGCTCGAGAGCTGTTTACTGGCTCGAGGCTACCCCATATCCCATGATGCCTGGTGCTAGCTACCCAGATCTCATTTGAAAAAGCTATTCCAGACATATTTAAGGAAGAAACTCTGCCCTAGCAGACCCTTGGACCTAACTATGCAGCTATCTAAGCAGAAAGGACAACCAGAGAGGGTTCAGCCAATGAAATCTGAATAAGGGAGCTCCTCTCGATCCACTAGGATAGGGGGATGGAGGGTGGGACGCAAGAAAGAAGGCGAGAAGAAGACAACTAACATGGAACCTTATGGTAGGTACATAACTTCTTTATGTTAAGTTGTCTATCTCGCCTTCATTTTTGCTGGTTGGGACAGTGTCCCTAGCACCTACTATCCTGGGTGGCTCAATGGAACAGACTCTTCAGAACAGTGGAACCAAAATCAGCCCTGTTCCTGGAAGCAATGTGTAATTTGTAATGAGAAATGAAGTTATGTGGGTTAGCCCACGTAGCAGTTGCACAGATAGACTCCATGGGTAACCCAGATTGGAAGGCCACCGAGGTAGCCAATGCCCTAGTAGAGTGGCCTTTAGGTTTGGTAGATAATTTCTTGTTTCTCAGTTGGTAAATGAATGAAATAATGTGAGACAACCATCTAGATAAAGTTACCTTTGAGACTGGAAGGCCCTGTCTGCCCTCAGCATAGGAAAGGAAGAGCTGGTCCGACTTCCTGATGTCCTTTGTCCTATGCAAATAAAAACGCAGCTGTCTGTGAACATCCAAGTGGTGCAATTTATATTCTGCATTATTGGTGTAATTAGGAAAGAACACAGGAAGGTCTATGGACTGATTCAAATTATTTTGTGTACAGACCTTAGGAAGGAAGGAAGGATTGGTCCTTAGAGCGACCCTATCGTTATGGAAAACTACGTATGGGGGACGAATACTTAGAGCCTGAAGCTCCGAAACACGTCTGGCAGAAGTAATGGCTACCAGAAAGAGAGTCGTCCAGGATAAAAACTTAAAGGAAGAAGATGCTGCGGGTTTAAAAGGTGGCAAGATTAGGGAAGCTAGCACCAAGTTTAGATCCCACAGAGGCGGGGGATCCCTCACTTGGGGCCTAAGCAGAGTGGTTCCTTTGAGGAAGGCTTTACACAGTTTGTGAGAAATGATGTTATTAGAAGACAACCCAATGTGAAAATTCGAAATGGCAGCTAACTGAACCCTGATTGTAGCAGAAGCGGAACCAGAATGAAAGAGTTCCGCTAAAAATTCCAGAATCTCGTGGACAGTGGCTGAAAAGGGATCTATATTCTTAGCCTCTGCCCAGCAAGAAAAACGTTTCCACTTGCTAGCGTAAGTTTTCCTAGTTGTAGATTTGTGTGATGAGATAATAATTTCCCGCATAGAGGAGGAAATATTAGGAAGCCTGGCTAAGGTTGGAAGTGGAGCAACCAAGCTGTGAACTGGAGTGTTTGAAGGGATCGATGCAGTCTGCCCGGTTGATGAATCAGTAGATCTGGAATAGGATCCAGAATCCAAGGCTGCTCGCGAAGATAATGATGCAGGAATGGGAACCATATCTGTCGAGACCAGTAAGGGGAAATGAGGATCATTTTGCAACCCAACGCAGTTGCTCTCTGTATGAGTTTGGGTATTAGGGGAAACGGAGGAAAGGTGTAAAGAAGTCCCTGAGGCCAATCATGGACTAGAGCGTCTCTGGGAGAGTGGCCTGGAAGTGGAAGAAGGGTGAAGAAATTGCTGCACTTGCTGTTGAAAGGTGTGGCGAACAGGTCGCAACAAGGCTGACCCCATTTGCAAAAGATTTGTTCCACAATTACCTGATTCAGAGACCACTCATGAGGCATGAGAATTGCTCTGCTCAGCCTGTCTGCAACAACGTTGGAACTCCCAGGGATGTGCGTTGCAATCAGAAAACGTTGGGAAGAGATTGCCCAGTGCCAGAGTCTGAGTGCTTCTCGACATAGAGGATAAGATCTGGTTCCACCCTGCTTGTTCATGTACCACACTACTGACATATTGTCTATTTGAATCACAATGGTCCCAGGAGGGAGAGAGTCCTGAAGGGCCTGCAATGCTAAAAGCACGGCTCTCATCTAGAAGACATTTATATGCAAATGGTACTCGTGAGGCTGCCAGGTGCCTTGGACTGTCCTGCCCTGATAATGCCCACCCCCACCCTATCAGGGATGCATCCGTGGTCACTGTGGCAACTGGAGGGGATGGCACAAATGGTCTGCCCTGGGACACTGATGGGGAGACCATCCACCAAGTGAGGTGCTTCTTGCATGCTTCTGTGATCATAATTTTGTGAGACATGGGAAGCTGTTGGAAGGACTACTATGTGAATAGAAGCCACTGGAGGATTCTCATGTGAAAGCGGGCCAGGGGGACAAGAGGAATTGCTGATGCCATGGAACCCAGTATTTGAAGGACGAACCTGACTTGAATCGTTTTGCATGTTAATAAAATCTGTACTTGTTGGTGAATTAGTGATATCCTGTCCGGTGGAAGGTTCGCAAACATGTTTCTGGTATTTAGATTTGCGCCTATATAAGTGATATGCTGACAGGGCAACAATGCAGATTTTTCAAAATTTATTGTGATACCTAACCTGGAGCAAGTTTTGATAGTGTAATCCCTGGCATCTAGATATGGAAACAGCTGGAATCCCTGACGTCTCAGGTGAGCCGTAACCACTGCCATGCATTTGGTGAACACCCTGGGGGCTGTGGTTTGACTGAAGGGCAGAGCTGTGAACTGATAAGGACTGGCTCCCAGCTGGAAGTGAAGGAATCTTCTGGGGCGCCTGTGCATTTTGATGTGGTAGTACACATCCTGAAGATCTATAGAGCACATCCAATTGTCCTTACCCAGGAAGGGTAAAATGGACTGTAGCGTGACCATCCGAAACTTTGTTCTTTGCACAGACCTGTTTAGTCTGCTGAGATCCAAAATGGGTCTCCAGTCCCCTGTCTTTTTTGGTACCAAAAAGAACCTTGAGTAAGTTACGGATCCGATCTGGTCTTCTGGGACTTCCTGGATGACCCTTTTGTGTAGCAGCTTTGAAATTTCTTTGGCTGTTTGGTCCCTTAGATTGGGTGGAACATCTGGAAGGGACTTGTTTGACGATAAAGGGGGTTGAGTAAAGGGAATTCTGTAACCTTTGGATATGATCAACTGTACCCACTTGTCTTGAGTTAGATCCTGCCAGGCTTTGGGGTACAGTGAAAGTCTTTCCCCGACTGCCTCCAGAGGCGGGCAGCCAGGCAACC
The DNA here is from genome assembly GCF_019279795.1 of Protopterus annectens. Lineage (NCBI taxonomy): Eukaryota > Metazoa > Chordata > Ceratodontiformes > Protopteridae > Protopterus > Protopterus annectens. The sequence continues at coordinate 767,846,174 of NC_056750.1, forward strand.
CTTCAGGGATGCTGAAAGGGCTTCTCAGAGAAGGATTCTCTGCTGCCCTGGTTCTGCGGACCCCCCCCTGCCCTGAGGGTGGCATCTGTTATTGTTCACTCCTCTGCCCCTGGAGGGGAACTCACCACGTGTGTCAGGCAAGGCTCCCTGGGATTTACGAACCACATTTTTCCACTCTTCTAACCCTTGGGGTATGGTCTGGAAGGAGTGGAAAAACAGACTCCCATGGCAGAGAGATTCTTGCCTTCCTGTTCACACCTGGTTAGTGTGTCCTTCACCTGTGGTCCAAAGAGAGTGGAACCATCAAAGGGGGTATTGGTGAAAGACGCTCTGAAGGGTTTCACAAAATTACATAGCCGCATCCATGCGTGCCTCCTAAGGGTGATGCCTGTGCCTGTGACTCTACTTGCACCATCAGTTGCATAAGAAATGAGCCTCATGGAGGAGTTAACAACTGAATTCAGAGTCGCCAGCTGGGAGGCCACCTTAGCTTGAGCCCCCACAGCTGATGGATTTTGGAGGGTATCTCCAAGCTCTTTAAGGAGATCCCTCTGAAGGCGGGTGAAATGGCACAAATAATTCAGAGATTTCATCGAGAAGGTTGCTGAAGCAAACATTCACATCCCATATCTGTCCATAGTCCTAGACTCCTTGTTAGGAGGATGGATAGATAACGAAGTTTCTGCCAACTCCTTCTTTGTGGCTGCTACTACCACCATGGCATCAACAGGTACGCCCTTAGATAGAAACTGTTTGTCTTGAGGTGCAGTTATAAATTTAGCAGGTCTCCTGGGGGTTGGTTGAGTGATCAGGGGAGGCCTTGGAAGAGGAAGAAACACCCAAAGGGGTGCCCTGGAGTGCTGGTTCCCCACGCTTGGGGTCAGGAGGGTGAGAGGCAGACGCAGGCACCATAGGGGGAGGAGCCGATGGGGTTGATTGTGGGACTGGCTCAGGGGCCAGTACACTCCTCATGACCTCGAAGGCGTCCCTGCCCAGACGCAGAGAAAACTCCGGATCTGAAGAAATCAGAATCCCTGTATGCACTGAGGGGGATGGCTCTGAAGGCAATGTAGGAGCCAAGCTCACCTGGGCCAAAGCTCCGAGAGGAAGAGAGGGGTCGGACAAGGGTCCGATGCCACTCACCCCCTCAGAGCCGATGAGGGCGTCTCGGCGCCCAGATCCCTCCAAGGACGGGACCAAGGATGGGATCGGAGCCGACGATGGAACCGAAGGAGAAGGTGTCCGAGCTGATGGTTCCACGACTCGAACCCCAACGAACTCCGGCTCCGAACTCAAGGGAGGAGTCAGAGGAGGAATATTTTCAGAAGTGGTGATGAGGGGGGCTGGACAGCATTTTTGCTAGGGCCTGCGATTTCAGCAACCTGCTGACCACTCTCTCCAAATCATGATCTGAAAGTCTGGAGGACCGAGAGGAGTGAGATGACTTATGACTGTGCTCTGACTGGAGCAGAGGTGACCGTGGAGCCGAGCATATTGACTCCAAGGAGGGAGACCTAGATCTTTTTCGACTCATGGACGGCTCCAAAGTTCATGTTGGAGCTGACTGTGAGGGAGGCACATCGGTTCCAGCCAGAGCCGAAGCAGATGGTGCTGGTTCACCCGACAGCTCAAAACTTGAAGCCAAAGACTTGGGTGGCTTGGAGGATTTCGCAGGCTGAGCCTTAGCCAGTGAATCCTGTGGCTTAAGCAAACCCTGAAGGATTAACTTATTTTTGCACTCCTGCAGGACACTTGGACTGAAAGCATGACAGACCGAACAAGAGTCCTGCAGGTGCACCGCGCCCAGACAGTAGACACAAGAAGTGTGACCATCTGTCAGAGACATCTTCTGACAGCATGAGTCACACTTCTTGAATCCGGACACTTTAGTATCCTTGGACATGTTACCACACACACACACCAAGGAGAAAAAATGCACACACACACAAGCCCAAAAAACAAATTAGCAGGTATAACTAGCTAAAGTATACAGCTAACACACACTAACACAAAACTAAGTAAGACTACTACTACTGATACTACTTTGATCTATATTTTATATATATATATATATATATATATATATATATATATATATATATATATTTACAACTAGAATAAAACGAAAAAGGGTTAGCCTCTAACTAAAACGGCTACCACTAAAGGAGGGGAGGGGTGGGAAAACTCTCTAAATAAAACGAGTTTTCAAGAAAAACAAGAGGGATAAAAGCTATCTAGGGAATCTAGCTTGGGGAATAGAACAACTAAGTAATTAGGTGCTCTATAAAGACAAAATTTTAGTCAAAATTAGTAAAAATAAAAAAGTGTACGAGCCTGAGCCAGTAAGACAACCTCGCAGTCTGAAGCGGCAAACAAGATCTGGGTAGCTAGCGCCAGGCATCATGGGATATGGGGTAGCCTCGAGCCAGTAAACACCTCTTAAGCTATTGAAGATGGCTGAGTCAGAGCCAAGGATTGGCTCTGAACCAAACCAGCAAGAATGAAGGCGAGATAGACAACTTAACATCTTATGTTATACCCATACATAAAAGCGGGACCTCCACTGAACTTAATAACTGCAGACCCATTGATTTACTCTCCCCACTGGCCAAAATCCTAGAAAAATGCATCCATACCCAGATGCTAAACTATCTCCTAGACAGCAACATCCAGTCACCTACTCAGCATGGTTTCAGACCTGCCCATAGTATCACTACAGCCCTCCTCTGCTTCACAGACATAGTAAACCGTCTCAGAAATGAAGGCCTACAGGTGTCAACTCTTTTTTTGGATATGTCCAAAGCATTTGACACAGTCCCACGCCAAATCCTGCTAAACAAACTAAACCAATATCACCTATCAAATTCCACTCTTACCTGGTTCCAAAGCTACTTAACTGACAGGCACCAAACTGTGAAATGGAAAAATTCTCTCTTTCCTCAACTGCCTATAACTGTAGGAGTCCCACAGGGTTCTATATTAGGAGCACTACTATTCACAGTCTTCACAAATGACCTCCATACCTCCACAGAGCATGCATCTATCATTCAATATGCAGATGACACTACCTTAATCTGTGCTGCACAAAACATTCCCACCCTCCTGCAAACAAATCAACTAGCATTCTTTGACGTTGAAAACTACCTTACCAAAGCCCAACTTATCCTCAATCCAAAGAAAACTCAGCTTATGATTATAACCAGTTCTAAAAAAAACACTAACAGTCAATTCATTATCTACTCCACAAATGCTACTCCAATTGCTCCAGTGGCACAGGCTAAGCTATTGGGAATAACCATAGACTCCCACCTAAAATTTGATAGTCATCTCAACTTAACTATTAAAAAAGTACATGCCAAACTGGGGTCACTCTACCGTATCAAACCATTTCTTACCAACAATACAAGATCAGCCATTGCTTGCTCCCAACTTCTATCCACCCTACTCTATGCATCTCCCATTCTGACTAATCTCAACAAAACTGAACTAAGCAAAATGGAAGCCTGCTATAACAGAACTGCCCACTTTGCTGCAAATTGCTCAAACAGAACTTATCACTGTACTGCTTTGAGACAGCTGCACTGGCTTGAACTGCCTAACCTCCTAACCTACAATCAGTTCTGCCTCTGTCATTCTATTACCTCCCCAATAAGTGTCCTGCCCTCAAACACCTAGTACAACATCACTCAGCCAAAAGGCCTCTTAGATCATCAAGCAAACTACTACTAGAAGTCACCAACAGCTACAATAGCTTTGGAGATGCTAGTTCAGTGGCTAAAAAATGGAACTCTGTCCCTACTAGCATTCAAAACACATCATCCAAAGCCTCCTTTAAAGACCTCATCAGGCAACATCTCAAGCAAAGTTGGCAGTGCCATGATTGCCCCCCAGGCTAGTGAAAGCGGATAACATAGACATACTAAATCAAGAGTACTTGATAATAGTTTTCAGTCTTACTCACAAACACTGGCTAATCTACAATGTATGTACTGTACCTGTGCACTATGTATGTATTCTACCTATGTTCCAAATTTCAGCTGAACACCACAAATCTATTAATTACCTTTATTTTTAAAATTAATATTTTTTGTTTGTTCTCTCCACTGTAACTGTTTATATGCCGCATACCACTGTAAAAACATGTCTCTTGTAATTTGTGTGTATACTGATCATGTCTAAATAACTAAATGTGTCTGTAATTTTTCTTTGTGGAGCCTTTCTTCCCGGGCCTCTGCTGAAAAAGGGCCTTTTCGGCTCAGTCAGACACCCCTGGTTAACAAATGTAAAATAAAATAAATAAATAAATAAAATAAATGTCTGGCATTAGTATTTCAGTTTAATCCTTAGTGATTTATTAGCAGATCTGCAATCTATGAGGTGCAGTACAGAACTATACAGCAATATCAGGAACAGTAAAGAGGCATGGGTTGGGAATGCAACAATGCTGTAGATTGCATGTTTCTTTTTTTATTCATATGCTCAGAATGAGACATCCGAGGTATATTTGTTCAAAAAGGTGGATAAAACTGCTTGGAGTGTGTATGTGTTTGTGTGTCTGTGTCTGTATCTCTGTGTGCTTGTACTCCTATGTATATCTTTGTGAGCCTGTCTGTCTGTCTCTGCTTCTTAATATGTTTGTATATGTGTGCATGTTTGTGTGTGTGTATGTGTGTGGATGTGAGTGTGCATGCATGTGTACAGACATTAAATACCAAAATAAATTATGTTGTGTATGTAAAATCCTTCTTCCAACAACAAATATATATGATGCTACAAGTGTGAAACATGATGTGGATGTATTATTTCATATTAAATTTACTTAAAAAAAGTGGTAATAAAGATATATATTACAATTTGACAGACAGACCAATATTATATCATTGGGGAAGTAATACCCTTTCAGGTGTGTATAGGCCCTTTGCTTGTGTGGTTGGGGCCTCTCAAGATGCTATTTCCCCAGTATTACACATTCTTGGGGTATTATTGCTTGATTAGAGAATGGGCAAAGTGAACATCTTTATCCTTATTGGAGAAAAAATATTATCCAACAAAGTGCTAATATGCAGGTAATGACCAGTCAAAAACAAGCCCATAGCTTCACAATAGTATGTAGCAGTGCCAAGAAGTTCAGGCAAAAAATAGCAAGTGGCTTCCATTTGTTTATGCTTGCTAAACTCTCCTTTGATGTCTACACAGTATGAAATTAAAATAAAAATTAAGTAAAACAAAAAAGTAACGTGCTTGTGTCTATGAATGTAGAAATTCTTGGGTACGTATGTGAGTCTATGTACATTTGAAATTGTGAGAGACAGAGAACATTAGCGAGACAGAGAGACAGAGCATATCTTTTTTTTATTACAGAGGTAGTCCATCATCATACTATTTATTTATTCTGACATTTCTTAAAAGGGTATGTCTGACTGAGCAGGTGCCCTTTTTCAGCGGAGGCCCAAGGAGAAAGCTCCATACAGAACAGCTATTAAACCAGAAGTAACAGAAAGTAAGGAAAATTTCAAATACATGACAGACACCAAATACAGAAAAAGAAGTTATGTCTTACCATAACGTTCCATTTGTATTGTTGATCCTCGTTCAGTCATTACGTATGGGTATCAGTTCCAACCTTGGAACCGAGCCAGCCATCTTCCAAGCTTGAGTCAGCTATAAACTCTCGAGCTAATCTCTTACCCAGAATTCCCCTCTCCCTGTTACCTCAGATTGAGTTTGCAAGTCAAAAGAAGGTAGAGGCTACCTCTGGTCAAATGACCTAAAAGAACCGGATGGTGAGATCCACTAGAAGCCACAGGAGGGGGAAAGAGGGAGGGTCGTAATGACTGGATGAGGATCAACAATGCTGATGGAATGTTATGGTAAGACATAACTTCTTTATCTGATATTGTTAATCCTCATTCATTCCTTATGTATGGGACAGAGTCCCCAGCTACCTCTATTCCTGGGAGGCTCTCATGGAAGGACATTCCTGAGCACCATAGAACCAAAAGATGCTCTTCCCTTGGAGGCCAAATCCAATTTGTAATGATTGATGAAGGTATGAGGTGTAGCCCAAGTTGCAGCTGCACAGATGTCATGTAAAGAAGCTCTGGCATGGAAGGCAGCAGAAGTTGCCACCGACCTTGTCGAATGAGCCTTTATGGTAGTAGGCAATGGAATATTACGTTGTGTATAAATGACGGTCACAAGGTCTTTCAACCATCTAGCCAATGTGACCTTAGCAACAGCACATCCTAATCTAGGTCCAGAATAGGCCAAAAATAACTGGTCTGATTTACGAGAGGCTTTAGTCCTGTTCAAGTAGAAGTGATTCTACCTGTGAATATCTAAGGTATGTAGGCAATACTCTTCTTTGTTTGAATGATTGGGGAATAAAACTGGCAATTCAGTGGTTTGATTAATGGATATTTCAGAGATCACTTTTGGCAGAAATGAAGGATTAGTTCTCAAAGACACTCTATCTCTATGAAAAATCAAGTATGGACTCTCGATGCATAAGGCTTGAAGCTCAGAGATACGTCTGGCCGAAGTAATGGTGACCAAAAACAAGGTTTTCCATGACAAATATTTGAGGTCGCAAGAAGAAGCTGGTTTGAAAGATGGCATTGTCAGAGCTTGTAGAACTAATGACAGGTCCCATGGTTGAATAGGTTCTCTAAAAGGGGGCTTCAGATGATTCACACCTTTTATAAAGGTCTTGCATAATTTGTGTGACATAAGAGAGGTGTCTTGGACACCCTCATGGAAATTAGATATTGCAGCCAAATGAACTCTAATGGTAGAGGCCAATAGACCTGATTGAAATAGGTCAGCCAGATACTCTAGTATTATCGACACTGGTGCTGAGTAGGGATCTACTTGTTTTTCTTTCAGCCAACAGGTAAATCTTTTCCACTTGCTGAGATAAGTAATTCTAGTGGAGGACTTATGAGATGCAATAAGAATGTCCCGTACTTGTAAAGAAAGATCATTCTGCCTGGCAATCAAGGGAATTGGAGGAGCCAAGCTGTGAGCTTCAGGCTGTCCAAGTTGGGATGAATCAGGTTCTGCAGATGTGAGATCAACCCCGGAGTTGGATGGAGAATCCATGGTTGATCTAGGAGGTGAGGCCAAAGGAAGGGGAACAAAATCTGACAAGGCCAATATGGTGCTATGAGGATCACCTTGCTCTTCAACCGACGGGCTTTCTTCAGAAACTGGGGAATGAGGGGGAGAGGTGGCAATGCATAAAGAAGACCCGAGGGCCAATCATGGACTAAAGCATCCCTGGGTGACTGTCCCAGAGGGGGAATCAGGGCAAAGTAGTTGCTGCATTTGTAGTTGGTCGGGGATGCAAAGAGGTCGCAGCAAGGACGGACCCAGCGGTGGAAGATCTCCGCCGATATCAAGAGATTCAGGGACCACTCGTGAGGTTGTAGAATGCACCTTCTGAGTCTGTCTGCTGTCACGTTGGAACTCCCGGGAATGTGCGTTGCTAGAAGAAAACGGTTGGTAGCCATCGCCCATTACCATATCCTCATGGCCTCTCGACAAACGGGGTAAGATTTGGTTTCACCCTGTTTGTTGATGTACCAGACCACCGCTATATTGTCTGATTGTATTGCAATTGTCCCAGACTGCAGCAGGGGGTGGAATGCTTGCAACGTCAGAAGCACCACCCTCAGCTCTAGAACATTTATATGCAGTTGGGCCTCCAATTTGGACCAAGTGCCTTGGACTGTCTGTCCCTGACATAGCAGCCTCACCCCCATGTCACTGTAGCTGCTGGGGGGAGAAGGGGCTCAACCATTCTGATGGGTTGTGGGTCATCCACCATTTTAAATCCTGTTTGCACCTGTGAGTTACTCGAATCTTGGCTGAAAGAGGATATTGGAAAGGATACCACTGGGTGAGCAGTAGCCATTGTAGAAGCCTCATGTGAAACCTAGCCAGGGGGACAATCGTGATGGAGGCTGCCATGGAACCCAACAGCTGTAGGACAGAGTGAGCTGTGGATTTCTCCCTTGAAAGGATTGGGATCAGTTGTTGCTTTATCCCTAGAATTCTGTGCTCTGGAATGGATGCTCTGTAATTCTTTGTATCCAAGATGACCTCTATGAATTCTGTGGACTGAGATGGAATGAGATTGAATTTTTGCCAGTTTATGGTTATGCCTAGCCTTTGTACAGCAAGGAGAGAGTATGCCAAGGCTTCTTCCAATAGATGTCTGGTGGGGGTGGAGATTAGCCAGTCGTCTAGGTATGGAAACACCTGGAATCCTTGTAGTTACAAGTGAGCTGTGATGACTGCCATGCACTTTGTGAACACTCTGGGGGCTGTAGAGAGTCCGAAGGGCAGTACTCTGAACTGGTAGTGACTGGCTCCCACACAGAAGCACAGAAATCTTCTTGATGGCTTGTCCACTTTTATGTGGTAGTATGCATCTTGAAGATCTATCGAGCACATCCAATCATCTTTATCCAAAAGCAGGAGGATAGACTGTATTGTGACCATCCAGAATTTTTGTACTCTTACAAACTTGTTCAATACACTGAGATCCAAAATTGGTCTCCAGTCCCCGGTTTTCTTTGGCACCAAAAACAGTCTTGAGTAAAATCCAGATCCTATCTGGTCTGGAGGGACTATTTGGATGACTCTTTTTCTTAGCAGCTTTGCTATCTTTAGTGATGCTTCTTCCCTTTGACTGGGTGGAATGTCAGGAAGGCTTTTTGAGGGGACAGGACAAAGATCAAAGGGGATATGATAACCTCTGGTTATAATCCTTTGTACCCAAGAATCGGTGGTGATGGTTAGCCAGGCAGAAGGGTACAAGGAGAAACGACCCCCAACCACCTCCAGAGGATAGGACTTGGGCCACTCTTCAGGAGCGCTGATAGGATTGGCCAGGAAAAGAGTCCCTGGAACCCTGGTTACACGGACCCCCTCTGCCCCAGAAGGGACGTCTTCCCTGTGAGTTTCCCCCTCTGCCTCTAGGGGAGAACTCGGCCTGTGTGTCATGGAAAGGACCCTGAAACTTCTTGTACCATATCTTCCCACTCTTTTGGTTTCAGGAGAAAGCACATTGAGGGGAAGAATAATGGACACCTATGGCAGAAAGGGTCTTACCATCCTGTTCACATCTGGCCAGTGTACTTTTAACTTTGGGTCCAAACAATGAAGAGCCTTCAATGGGAGCATTAAGAAAGGAAGCCTTAAAGGGTTCTGTGAAATTGCACAAGTGCATCCAGGCTTGTTGTCTCAAGACCACAGCTGAATCCGCCGCTCTAGCTGCTCCTTCTGATGCATGAGATATCAGTCACATGGAGGAGTTAGATATTGACTCAATGGTGGCCAGTTGAGAGGCCACTTTGTCATGGACCTCATCAGACACGGCACCAGCCAAGGTTTCAGAGAACTCAGAAATTACATCCCTTTGAAGCCTGGTAAAGTGTGCCATATAATTCAGGGACCTGATAGCAAAGGTCGCTGATGCAAAGGTGTGCTTCCCTATCCTGTCCAGGGCCCAGGACTCTTTGTTGGGCGGATGGACAGTCTGGCTTTCTTCTTCCACCAGATCCTTTTTGGTTGCGGCTACCACCCCCAGAGCATCCACAGGAAGACCTTTGGACCAATGGGGATCCTTAGCAGGAGGGACAAAATCTTATTTGGCCTCCGGAGAATAGCCTTGTTGGTGTTAGGAGCCTTCCACACATGCTGCACGATGAGCTGGACCAGTTCATCGGCAGGTGGAGTAACCCAGGAGGTAGGGGGCCGGGCACGAAAAGCCTGCAGGAACGCAGACTCCTCAGAGGTCGGATTAGAGGGCTGCCAGTCACCTCTCTGTTTAAGGATTTCAAGGATATCACCAAAGGATACCTCAGAGGGTGACTGAGGGGATCCTTCCCCATCATCAAAGTCTGTGTCTTCAGTGAGGGACTCCTCTGTGGAGTCCATGTGCTTCCTCTTGCACAAACTTTTCCAGTGAACTTCCTTGAAGGGGGAAGCTGGGGAAGACAACAGAAAGGGGGTTTCCTGTAGGAATACGTCCTGGGGCCCTTGCGTCCGGTGTCCGCTAGGTGCGTTTGTGAACTTTGTGAACATAGCGGTCCAGAGGAGGGCGGGGATATAGACAGCACAGTATCACCAGCAGATGCCAGAGCCTTCTCCATCAGTTGGAAGGCTGGTCCATCTGAAGAGGGGTGAGTGTCCAGGACAGGGGTCACCCCTCCCCTAAGTGGCTCAGCCTGCCGACCCGGAGTCTCCAGATGGCTGTGAAACATCAAATTACACATATCACAACTATCATCCTGGGTCATAGCAAAACTCTCCTGCCATGAAGGCAATTGCGGTTCCTTAGTAAGGTTCATAAAGGGAACAGTAGAAGGGGAAGACTGTGCTATATCAAGGGACTTCAAAGACAATGAGGGAGGAGAATAAGAAGAGGTCTTTGGTGATGGGTGATCACCTACCAAGGAAGGATAGGTCCTGGGGGGCAGGATACCTTTGGCCAAAAGCACTTGATCTACAAGATGCAACATGTTGTGTTCACAAAGGCTTCTAGTGGACCTCACGGACACAGCTGAGGGAGAAACAGGTCTGTCCACAGAAGAGACAAGCTCTGTGCCCACCTCACCAGTCCACACTGAGAACAACGGTGCAGAGAGAGATTGGACTACGGGTGTCTGCACAGAGGAAATCATTGGTGCCGAGGTCACGGTCTGCACTGACAAAAAGATTGGTGCCAAAGTGGTTGCCAGTACCGAAGCTGAAACCGACAAAATTGGTGTCGATAACTGAGGTGTCGGTTCCGGGTTAGATGTCGGAGCCGATGTGGTTAAGGTCTGCTTCGACTGAACAGTTGGTGCTGATGTAGTAGTAGTAGTCTGAACCGAGGAGCCCCTCGGTACCGATACAGTAAATGCTACAGAAGATGGAGCCAAAATCACTGATGGCTCCGAAGGCCTTGGTGCCAAAGGTCTAGGCACTGAAAGCACTGGGGCAGACAGTGTGAGCTCCGAAGCAAAAATCTTAGCCTTCTTAGGTCTTGGTTGGTGGGAGTCCCCAGCCGGGGATGAAGGCAGAGACTTGGCCTTTGTAGGATCATCCAATTTTTTCTTATGGGCTCTAGGAGGGGTTGAAGCCTTCATCCCAGAAATAGCCTCTGAAAAGGGAGATTTAAGAAGTCCCTTCAGTAACAATTTATTTTTCCTCTCAATCAAAGTTCTGTTGGAAAAGTTCTTACAAATATCACAGAGTGGGTCAACAGATAAGTGAGACACACCCAAACAATAGACACACAGAGAGTGTGCATCTGATGTAGGTAATTTGTGTCCACAATCCGAAGACCTTTTAAATCCTGGACTACCTTTTTTATCTGCCATGATAGAAAAGGAGAAAGAAGAAAGGGGTACCAGCAATGGTACGAAGAATTCCCGAAAGTAATGAAGAAAGGAAGGGTTTCCCAATGATGGTAAGGGAGAAATACCTTGCTGTAAAAAGTGCAGAGTAAAGAGAAGGAAACTTAAGGAAATATAGTCGTTAAATGCGATAAGGTAAGAGACAACAAATTAGAAACTTTTCTGACAGAAAAAGTTATATTAGACTAGTCTGACAACAAATATCTATACTTAGCTTAAGAGAACTAGCTTGACATGACCGAATGGCACCATGGCAAATTAAATCTGAAGTAACAGGGAGAGGGGAATTCTGGGTAAGTGTTTAGCTTGAGAGTTTATAGCTGACACGAGTTTAGAAGATGGCTGGCTCGGTTCCGAGGTTGGAACCGATACCCATACGTAAAGAATCAACGAGGATTAACAATATCAGATCTACAGATACATAAAAAAAAAATCACAAAATGCAATACAGAATTAATCTGCAAGCAATAAAGAAATAGTGGTATAGAAGAAATACAGTAGTAACTACATATACACAAAAAATCTCAACATACAGTACAAAATAAAATAATCTGCAAACCCTGAAGTAAAGAAGATATGAAATAAAATTACTACCAAGTAAAGAGTTGAAGAAGTAGTTACATAGGATGAATAGAAAGATAATAAGAATAGATTGAGTATTTGCCTATGGTACTAGGAAGGATCAATATAAATGGGCATGTGGATTAGAAGAATGAGGGGAATTTGAAAGCATCTAGTAAACTGTGTCATGTACTAGGGGAAGGGATGAAAGTGATAGGCACATGACGTAAAGGATGACAGGAAACAGAGTAAGGTCTGGTATTAAGAAGAAAGATAAGAGGACTTAAGAAGGGGAGACCAGAAGGTGAATTATTAGTGGAACAGTGAGAAGTGAGGGGAGTGTGCAGGGAATGAGTTAGAGTAGAGTAGATGACATTCCTAAGCAAAACTGGATAGAATCTAATGTCTGATTTCATTGACTGGCTAACATCTTTGTTGATATACTAGTAAATTTAACATTCTGCAAGGGGCAAAACTGAACTATGGGGCACAATCAAGGGCAATAAAGCGGCACAGGGGATTGCAATGGCTCACTTTATTTAAATACATATATACTGGTGGGAGGTTGGCATAATGGTTAAGGTGTTTACATTGCAAACACTAGGTGCAGATTTTGATTCTCACGTGGGGTAATTGGCTAGGCTTAAAATGGCCCACAAGGACAGTTAGCCTAGTACTAATCTATGAACCTATGAACCATACATATATGTGTGTGTGTGTGTGTGTGTGTGTGTGTGTGTGTATATATATATATATATATATATATATATAGAGAGAGAGAGAGAGAGAGAGATCATATTAGAATACGTGTGTGTGTGTGTGTGTGTGTGTGTGTGTGTGTGTGTGTATGTATATATATACATATATATATATATATATATATATATATATACACACACACAAACACACACATAAATATATATATATATATATATATATATATATATATATATATATATATATATATATATAGATAGAGATATAGATATCATATTAGAATATATAGATATCATATTAGAATACAAGAATACACACACACACACACACATGCACGTTCATTTGATCACAATGAAACACCTGCTGTGCATTCAGTCAACAAAGTCTGTGTGTGTGTGTGTGTGTGTGTGTGTGTGTGTGCTCACGAGTGTGTAAATGAAATACTTAAATTATATTTTGAATGTAAAATCCTCCAGCAACAATTACATATGGTGGAGCAAGTTTAAAAAATCAGGAGGTGGATTTATTTCAAATCAATAATAGAATACAAAAATAATATAGTGGTTGAAATAATAAACAAGTACAAAAAGGGTTAAGCAGATAGTCAATTTTCTAAGCCTAACCTTGAGGGCATTATTATGCATTCAGAATGGATTACCAGCCACATGCCACACTGTTTTGTATTATTTATTATTTTTTATATTTCCTACATAAAACATTCCTACATTTAATGTAATCTTAGTTGAGTGAAGTATTTTATATCCAAAATATAAGTTATGTAGGGATTTAGGCTGCCAGTGATAAGAAATGCATTTGCAGTTATACACTGTTGTTGTCTCAAGTTTAAACTTTATGTCAGCATCAACTCCTATTTGCTTAACTCTTTTTAGATTGAGATGAGCAAATTATCACATAATATTTTTATAGGCAGCAAAACATGAAGTGCTGCTGTACCTTTGGATGTCATAATGGTCACCATGGTAGCTGGTACTGTTTTCCTAAAAATGCACATTGTAGACATCTCTGGAAGCTTACCCTAAAACAAAGCTGTTGGAAGCATTGCAGCCACACACAGAGACTACACACTGTAATCACACATAGCAACCACGGTCTTACTTACGCAGAGCATATTGAGGAGGATTCATTTGTAATACAATCCACTGTTTCACAGCTGGGGTAACAGTGACTAAAACGTGATGCAGTAGCTACAATTTTTTCTTTCATGAGTAAGGCAGCACCACAGTCCATATCAGCAATTCCAAAATGGGAAAGGCTTCAGGTTTATACTACAAAATAATATCAACATTTTATACTGCATTTCTATGAGGTTGCTTAACATTTTTTCTTTTAAAAAAATATACAAACTTATTGGTGATACTGATGACAGACTTCTTTACATGAAAGTTTTTTTCTTTCTTTTTTTAATGAACTAAAACTAACAAATCCCATAAAAGTTGTAATGATGTTGATGAATTAGTTATGGCAGGCAATGTATGCCAGAGGCAAGTGATTTTGAAGGAGCATCATTTGATCACAGCTACTACAATGATATGCCATCACTTCTCCACTGCCATTCACTGTCATTCATCCACACAGACCATAACTATGGTAAGCTGACTTTAGATGACTTAAGTACCATTTTTTTTCTCTGTTTAGGAACTGATGTACTTCTGCAGTGCTGTTTGTACTGAACCTGTTTTGGGTGGCACACTAATAGTGATGTCATAAAACAGCTAGGCTCATCATAAATGATTCAGGAAAGTCATTTTTACAACATTGTGTAAAGTTTCACAGTGTTTTAAGTATGTTTCCAAAGCAAGGGATGACTGTTTTCAAATTAACAGTACTTATAAGGCAATTTTATTGTGACTTGTTGGTATTTTTCATTTATCATTTATTGCTTCATTTTCATTGACTTACAAATCAGTTGCTGAAAACCTTACTGCTGATATAGTGTTCATTAATTTATTAGCATGAATGACGTGTTCACATTTCTTTCACAGTTGTTTAATTTGATGTTGATATGTAATGTAAATATGATCAATAATTATATTTTTATTTCAAGTGCAATACGAATAGAATATCACAGATATTCGAGTAACATTGAAAGGTGGAATATGAAATATTGGTATCCAATATCAACCTTGCTATGTTCATCATTGTATCCAGGTTAACATTAAAGTACAACAGGTGATTGCATTAGATTTATACTCTAAGAGAGATGATGCTTGAAACTATTTTGAAAGTTTAGTGCAACCAAATAATATTCATTGGGATAAAACACATTCCACATCTGACAAATGAAGACTGGGGTCAGCATGACACAGACGGGATATCTGAAAGAAGAGGTGGTGCTGAAATAGATAACTCAGACCTGTACAGGTAGGAGAACCTACTAAGTGTGAATGTGTGCTTCTGTAATATTTTCTAGCCATACTAATTTATAATATGGGTGCTTGCATTTTGTTTGTATTCTTTACTTACAGGTACAAAGAAACGAGGAATATAATTGACCCTAAAGACCAGACTACATTTCATGTTTTTGAGCATGACCTCTTAACAATGTTAAGTGCAAGCCTGGCATATTTTGGGGTCCTGCCTTGTATATATAGCTTAACTCACAGTTTTGCAGAACTGTTTCAAGTCAGTGCAAACAGACATGGGATATTTAGCACACAGCCAGACTAGGAAAAGTGGCTACTGGCAATCTTCTGCTGGCTTGCAGACTCCATTTTAGTAGAGCAAGTGTTGTTTGAACACTTCAGATATTTCAGAGTGGTAACATGGCCTCATTGATACAGAATACATTCCATTTCATTCAACATTGTTATCTCATTCCAGCTATCAAGCATGTGTGCAGCAAGCATTGGCAGAACCTATTCAATAAGTTACACCATCACTCTTTGAATCTTGCTGGGGAAGCCTGGTAATGAGACTCCTGGTCATTGTGCAAAATATCGGTCATACACCATGTTGGATGTGGCAACAAGCAACATAACTGATATTAAATAATTTCAGGTTTGTAGACATTTTTTCAAATTCTACAAATCATACATAAATAGTACCTAATACGGTACTACTAAATCTCATTTGTGGTAAGTACCGCAGTGGTGGTGCTGCGGTAGCGTTGTCGCCTCACAGTAAGATGCTGTCCGGTTCAACTCTCAGCTACAGCATCTTCTGCGTGGAGAAATGTGTGAATGGGCATACCTTCGTTGAAGGTTGTGCATCAGGGCTGGCAACTCGGTACGTAAAAATCAACTGCCAATCATTAGCGGACCGGAGTTCCGCTGTGGCAACCCCTAACCAGAAAAAGCCGAAAGACACAACAACTGGGTGTAAAGGAACCAGTGGAGAGCTGTGCTGTTTCCTTGCCATAGGCAGGTATTTGTAATAGTGCCATTTGTAAATAGCGATGCAGTTTTTCATTTTAAGGATTGCAAAGCCTAGTTATTATTTAGCTGGGATAACTTTTAATAAAATATTGCTAATATGCACTCTCTTCAGTGTATATTCATATAATTCTCTTACAGAGAACTATTTCTTAAAAAAATCAGAGCAATGAGGAAAAAAATTCCAATATGTTGCAGTTAGATGGTCTAAAACAGTCCCCTTCATTTCTGACTTCAATCCACATGATGGTGTCCAGTATCACAACCTACTGACATTGATCATTACACAAGTACATGGAAAACATGTTCAACATCAAGCATTGCTTTGAGGTTTGGCACATTGCAAAAGGTAAAAAAAAAAAACACTATTTACTTGTGCTTCAATATTTTCTAACGATCATCTTGAAAAACTTGAAATTCTGATGGTATCATTCTAATTTTCAGCAGGGATCAAGAAGAAATTGGAGAAAAGGGGGAACAACATGTCTTACATCAACTCTTGGAATAGTACCAAGCAGTGACCAATTATGTTTATTACTATACAAGGTCTATTTGAGGAGATGGAAGCCTTGATGTTAACCATGTTTGCAATATACATGAACACTGCAGTCAGCAATACCTTTTCTGAGATCATAGAGTACTCTCTGAATGTTTGTGCTCCTAATCAAAACAGAGGTTGGGAGGGTGGCCTAATGGTTAAGGTGTTTGCCTTATAAACAGAAGGTGCAGGGTTTGAATCTCACAATGGATAATTGGCTAAGCTTAAAATGGCTCACAAGATCAGTTAGCCTAATACTAATCTATAAATCTAATCCTTATTTTTTATTAACAGTTCTTAAACAGTTGCAAATATGGGTATCAGTTTAGTACTGAACATATGTTGCTATGGTTAACACTGTGTTGTAAATATTATCTCAGATTTTACCAAATATTATGCATGCATTAAAAATGTCTTTCTTTTCATTTACTATGTTCCTATTATGTGTACAGATTTTGAATATCATAAAGTTCCTAGTTATGTCACAGTGATTTAATCATTGAATAAGGAATTCATTTGTAAATGCCTTAGTAAAGATTGTTTTGTGCTAGGGTGTTGACTGGATCACACAATAAGCAATATATAAAGTAATCGATAAAAAGAATTACTGATTCCAGTAACTAACCAGCTTAGAATGTATGACCATGTATACTGTGCAATACTTTGGTATGTATTATTTTGCATGAGAATATGAGTAGTGACTTCCTTTGTCTATAGAGTTAGTAATGCCATTTATAAACAATGCTCTTCTGCTTCCTTTCACAGTTGGAAGCCATATAAGAAAACGGAAATCATTATAGCAAATGCCAGTCGACTGTGCACCATCTCTGACCTGTTGCCTATGGATTCGATTGCCTCTGTGGAAACATTCCACCATGTTGTTAATGGTTCATTTTTTTTTATTACCACATGGAGGCATGATTAGCGGAATCTGCATCTCATAGCAATGCCTCCTTTAATCACATTCCTTTGAGACTGCTACTACAGTTTGTACATCATATCATGTGTAAGTGTAATCATAGCTTCATTTATTTCCATTTGATAATAAATGGGTCAGTGGGCTGGTCATCAAACATTTTCCGGCCATAACTCTGGTATATAAGGACACTGGATTAATACACCAATATTAAACTATTATTATATCATGGCATGTATAAAAAGATACTATACTGTGTGACTACAAATATTTTGATTAGATAATTATGTGCAATGCATGCAGGGAAAGACAACAGCAGGTTTACAAACTATAGTATGCATGCATGAGTGCACAGAATCTGACCATTACCTCTAAATTCACTAGTTGGTTTACAGTGCATAACTGGTGATTGCTTTGTTTTACACTTGCAAGTACAAAAATATTAAGTATTATCACACTTGTTAAAAATATCAACATGCTTACAAAACTGATTTTGATGTCAAAGCGTCAAGAACAAGTCTCAGTATTATGTCAGTGTAATGTATAGAAATGTGGTAATATATGAATTTAAACTTCTGATTCCACCGTCTAAATGAAATGCTACATTTTTCATTTGTTGCACCTAATTACATTTAAATTTAATGTGCTTTTTCCTTTCACCTGAATACAGATGGCTGTTGGTGGTACTTCACTTCAGTAGTAATAATGGAAGACAGCAGGGGAAACTTGCAGTGGTGTGTTTCCTATTCCAGAAATTGGTCTCGTCTTGCAATAATTAAGCCAGTGAAGACTGCAGCACATTATGATAATGTGCACAACTTGCAGCAGTTTAAATGCAATATAGCAGCTTATTGATGCTGTATTTTCTAAATAGCTGTAGTACTTCCTAAAAATGAGTAGATTACGTTAGTACTTAAATGCTAAAATACATCACTGAAATTGCTTGTACTTACAGCAACTTTGCACGTTATCTTATATTGCTGAAAACTGCACAGATGCTACTTCATGTAAGTGAATGTTCATCAAAACTGTAAATGTTCACAGCAACAATGTTCTACTCAGAAATATGTATTCAATACCTATTTAATTCCCAATTTAACAAGTGTGTGTGTGTGTCTGTCTGTGTCTATATGTCTGTTTCTTTTTA
Organism: Protopterus annectens; assembly: GCF_019279795.1. Lineage (NCBI taxonomy): Eukaryota > Metazoa > Chordata > Ceratodontiformes > Protopteridae > Protopterus > Protopterus annectens. The sequence goes on from NC_056750.1 coordinate 767,864,853, forward strand.
TGATTCTCCATAAGAAGATGAAGACATTCTAGACAGCACTAAGTTCATACAGAGGGAGGAACCATCACCAAAACTTGTCTCAAAGTACAAGCACCACAAGTCATACCTGCTAGCCAACCAAAGTGCAAGTTATTCTCACTGCAGAACAAACTGTGCTGCATTAGCAAAACTGAATAATTTCTTGCTCCTTAATTGCAGTTGTAAAAAAATTAAACTCTTTGTACCTTCTTTACTGATGCTAACTTTAGGAATCACTACACAATTACAGATGAATTACCAACATCAAGTTGTATGTCTTTTAATTATTCTGATGGTATACATATGACTACAGAGTGTACAATTACTACTGTTAACTGTTTCTCGGTCTTGCAATGTTCTAGTGGAACTAATGCATTCATATGCAAGTATGAAATCAGTATAAAACTGGAATGACACAAACTCATTCACTGTATACTCTCTACAGCTACTTTCTGTATCAAATTGTTTTGGTGACAGTGCTTCTCTCCAATGTAAATACTGTGTTCATTTTTTATTTTCCTGTTCAGGACAACCCATATCAGTGATTTACAATAAGCATTACAATATAATGGCATAAATGCTGTTTGCTGCAGCAACACTTTTGACCTACAGTCCCAATTCATGACTCACACTGATATGACAGCCAGTTTCATCTTTGATGAACACATAACATGGAATACCTAACAGTGGATATATATAAGACAATAAACAGTAGGTTTTATCAATAAAGATTAAATGCTTTATTACAAAAATGTGTGTGTGTGTGTGTGTGTGTGTGTGTGTGTGTGTATATATATATATATATATATATATATATATATATAACAATGTTAAACATGCATTAACAATACAGTTTCAAGTCTTTAATTTTTTTTAACTGTGACAAGACAAAAGTTTATCAATAAAGCTTCATTTTTTTTACTAGAGTTCTGGCATTCAGATCTATGAAAAAAATGGGTAATTGCAGCATGCATTTCTTACCGAATCCATAAAATATGTCATTGTGTGTAACTGTATGTGTTTACATACGTGTGTGTGTCAGTAGGTATGTCTGTCTCTTTTGTGATTCTCTGCATGTTTGCTGTACATAAGGGTTATGCTAGGCATCTATGTTATTGTGCAGTGCTGCTATGATCATTAGCATAAATACAAAATACTTTCTGATTAAAAAAATAACTTTATTCCCCCGTACACAATTAATATCTCTGTTACATATAGAAGTACTTAATTATCTTGCATAAACGTGTATTCTAAAGTATTATCTGGAAAATAATGATGGAACAGTAACAAACCTTCAGTAATCAAACTAATTTAGTACTACTTTTCATTAAATTTCAGCAGGTTGTATCCTATCCTTTCAAATGATAAAACAAAATAGTTTGCATAAAATCAGTACTGAGGAGTAAACTACAAATATTTCACAACAGGTGATATTTAAAAAGTAACTCTTATGAGCAAATCAGCAATACCTCATGCATCTCAAAAGTCATCATATGAATCAGATGGAAATGTCTGTCTTATTTGATGAACAGTGGATGCAGACATTATTATTGTATTATTTCTACCCAGTCACCTCCACATCCAGTAAACAAACCGCCTGTAACACATGTATTACAAAAGACAACATATTAAGGAATTGGAAGAACAATATATACAGGGGAGGAATGAGGTTTAAAAGAAGGCAGGACTTAAATGAGCTATGTAATGTTTTGACTGAAGATGATTGGGTAGATCATAAGTGATGTTCTATGTTTGCAAAAGTGATAATTCAATAAAGGTGTTTAAAAAAACATTAAAATGAATTATACTGTTATTCATGTTTAGCTGTAAGCAAATGGAAGTAAGACTGAGTTATTTTTTTTACTCCAAAGTGTTTTATTGATTTTTCAGTAACAATCATTTAAACAACAAATTATGATAAAACTATGTACAAATTTTACAAAGGCCTCAGGCACTGTATGAAATGTTATAGATATAAAGAAGGGTACAATATTCATTCATTTATACTTTCAAAGTGACTAACTTGATGGAGATGGATCTAAATTCAATGACTGCATAAGGGATAAAACTTTTGTCCAGGGACTGTTAGTCCATTTTCTGGGATATATTCTTGCTTCTTTAATTTTTATTTCCATCGATGGTACTTCAACCAAGAGGGTCTTGAAATCTTGTAAGGTTGGAATGGTGGGTGACTTCCATCTTCTTGTAATGCATGTTTTGGCTGCTGCTAGGATTTTCCAAAGAAGACACTTATTTTTGTTATTCAATACAATAGATTCATTTACATTCAGAAAAATTAACAGTTTTGATAATATAAAGGAATCAGTAAAGATGGCTTGGAGAAAATTTTCAATATCATTCCAAAATGTCTTAATGTGTGAACAATCATAAAAGATGTGAGACCAATCGGCCTTGCATTTTAAAGAGCATTTCCAACACGTCACCTGCTCCGAGGAGTTAAATTTAGCAATCTTACTAGATGTGTAAAAACCTCTATGCAAAAATTTCCAGGAGAAAACTTTCCACATTTGTAAGTTAGAGGTTAATTTAAGCAAATGTAAAATATTTGATTTATTCGTAGAAGTTAGGGACAATGTGCAGTCTTTAGTAACAAAATCCCAAAACCTCTGATTAGGAATAGTCTTATAAGTGATAATAATTTTATAAATTTTTGAAATTAAATTTTTCCAATTAAATTCACCATGTAGTATTTCATTCATAAGAGTTATGCATTTAGGTGGAGAGTTAAAGGAAGAACTCTGTATTGTTCTGCACAAATCCTGAGTGAATGGAAACAGACTATTATGAACTAGCCAGTCTGAAGATGGTAGATCATATTCTTTGATCAAAATTTGTGTATCTATGGTAACTAAATTCTTTGTGCAGTAAAACCAGCATGTAAATGTTTTCCTTTCCCAATAGCTGAGTGTATCTAGACTAATATTATCGAAAAAGTTTCTTCTAGCTTTAAAAGGGAATAAAAGCTGGATCCATATTTTAATGTCAATATTGTCATTTACAAAGCTTCTAAAGGACTTATAGATATGATTTAAGTAATCTAGGTTAGTAAATTTAATAGTATTATACTGTATATTAATACAAAGTACATACCAAAGTTTGTTACTTAATTTGCTTAATTGTAATTTTTGTATTAGTTTATTTTCATTTAGGATAATACTTGTATGTAGTGTTTTCCAAGCCGAAGAACATTTGGAATCTATCAAATTTAATATTGTTTTTAGGTGAGAGGCTTTGATATAGGACTCTAAATCTGGGAAATTTATTCCTGGAAGCTCCCATGGTCTGATATGATTGGTTAGAGCTATTCTATGCTTTTTGGGGTATCATAAAAATTTTAATAGCATTTTGTTTATTTCTTTTAAAAGTTTTTTACTGGGTAATTCAGAAATAGAAAGAGCTATATAATTTATTTTTGGCAATAAGATCATTTTAATTAATTGTAATCTATCTTCAAATTTAAGATGTAATTTATTCCATTTCTCTATGAGAGTTTTTAGTGAGTTTATAATGTTTTTATAGTTTATGTTTAAAGTTAGGTCTATATTTTCACATAGGTCAATCCCTAGATACTTCAAAGAAGAGACCTGTTTCCCAATTATTTCATTAGTAGTTGAATTAGTATTATCATTAGAATTTTTTTATTTAAGAGCATATGATTAGATTTAGAGCTGCTAATTTTAAGGCCAGAAATATGGTACATTTTTGACTAGCATATCTAATTCTTGTAAGGATTCTTCAAAATTTATTAAAGTAGGCAAGATATCATCTACAAATAACATTATTTTGGATTTAAATTGATTATTTATATTTAGGCCTATAATTTTAGGATCTGACTGAATTGCCAAAGAAAGGGGTTCTATTGCTAAAGGGAATAAAATCGGAGACATTGGGCATCCCTGTTTGGTACCTTTGGTAATTTTAATTGATTCTGATGTAAATGCACCTAATTTTACATATGCTAAATTGTTACAATAAATATTTTTTTATAAAAGTAATGAATTGAGTGGGGAATTTATATAATTCTAGAATTTTAAAAAGATAACTCCAGTTTAATGAGTCAAAGGCCTTCTCAATATCAACAGTGATTATAAGAGCCTCTTGTTTGTCTCTATTTAGGAAATCTATAGTAGTGATAATTCTTTGGATACTGTCGTGGGTATGTCTATTATAAATAAATCCTCTTTGATATTCTGAGATGAGATGGGTTAATAATTTCTTAAATCTGTTAACTAGTATAGACATTAATAGTTTGTAATCATTGTTAATCAAAGAAACTGGTCTATATGATTTGCATAAATGGCAGTCTTTATTGTCTTTTAATATGGGAGTAATTAGTGAGTATCTCCACGAGGGTGGAATTGTACCTTGTAAATAAGATTCATTTAGGGCTTTGTGTAAGAGTGATATAGCAGAGGGTGGCAGAAGCTTATATATTTCATTAATAATACCATCTATACCTGGTGATTTATTATTTTTGCTTTCTTGAATTTTCCCTTTAATTTCCTTTAGAGAGATTTGTTTCTGAATCTCATTAATCAAAGTCTCTGATAGATTCTTAAATTCTGGGAAGTTCGAGCTATGCTTTGAGAATTCATGTTGAATGTCTTTGTTTTTGTACTGTTCCGAGAAGTGATACTTAAAGGCATCCAAGATATCACCAATATCAGAAACTTTTTTATTATTTCTCCCTTCGTGGAGTATACTCACAATATTATTTTCAATGGAATTTCTTTTCACTCTCATTGTTAAATTATGCATATATTTTGGAGATAAAGAGAAAGAATTTAATTTAAATTTTTCTAGGGCCAAGTTGGCTTTATGAGTTAAAATGTTGTTATATTTTTTGTTTAAGGATTCAGTTTCTTTTTTCTTGTGTGGAATGGTTTTAGTATTATCTTTATTAATTGATACAATTTGTTTTTGTATATTACATAGTTCTGACATCCATTCCTTCATTTTATTATTAAACCATGCGATAATTTTGCCATATAAATAGGATTTCAATGAATCCCAAAGTATTACTACATTTACTTCACTGGTTAAATTTGTATCTAAGAAAAATTCTATCTCTTTATCAAACCAAGGTTTGAACTGTTTCAATTTAGTAATATATGCTGGTATTCTTTTAGTGAAAGATAGTTTTTCAAAAACTGAAGATTAAAAGTAAGTGCATTGTGATCAGACATAGAGCATGGGACTATTGTAAAGCATGATATTTTTGTTTTTAGATCTTGGGATATAAATACTTTATCAATTCTGGTTTGAGTCCTGTATCTAAAATCACAGTGGGAAAATTCTAATGAATTATCATTTCTAAGATAAAATAAATCAAATAACTGTAAGTTATCTACCCATTTTTTAAGATTTTCCCTATAGGAGTAATATGAAAAGTTCTCTTGTTAGTAGTTTCTGAGTCATTCAGCAAACAAGTAAAGTCACCTCCTAAAATCAAACTACCCTTAGAATTGTTAGCGATGAGTTCTAAGTATTTTTTTATTGTTGTTACCCCAATTCCCGGAAACCAATAGACATTGACCAGTGTCCAAATTCTATTTCTAAATTTTATTATTATAATTGATAAAAGTCCTTCCTTATCTTCATAATTATACAAAATTTGAGGAGAAATAATGCTTTTCCTCCATAGTGTTAGAACACCTCTGGCTTTTTTGGTGTATGAGGAGTTGGATAGTTTTATGTATTCATTCAGGTTCCAGCTAAAACTATCATTGATTTTGAAGTGGGTTTCTTGTAAGAATATTACTTGTACTTTATTTAATTTCAAGTATTTTAACAGGTTGAGTCTTTTCCCTGGATTATTTAATCCATTAACGTTTAAGGAAAGAAAAATCAAATCCATCTTATTTATTCAATGTTTTAGAGTGTAACAGGTGTGATAACAAAGTAGTCATAATATTTAGGATTTGCGTACCCTTCTTGGAAAGGTTATACTTTAGTGACAAGGTGCTGATTCCCAATATAAAATACAATTTAATATCAGATTAAGGCCTAAAAAAAGAAAAAAAATATTTAAAGCTAAACATTTAACAATCAGTAAATCCATTAACTGACACGGAATGTAAAACATTCCTAATCTGACAGGAAAAAAAATCCAGTCAGATTAACCATCACTTCCAATTTTTTGGAATAAGTTTACCCAACTTGAGGCTCCAGAGTATGTATTTTATGAAATTCTATAGATTAATTGATATGAGCGAACAACAATATATTGATGTAATATATAGTTTGATTATATATAGTACAACTAAATTTCACTAATAAGCCTTTGACTGATTAAAAAATAATACATATCCTCACTTCTGTATGAATTATTATAGAAGCAAAGAATTTACAATTTGATAATGAGCATGTGTAGGTGATATTTATCAGTTAAGGTCTCAAAGAGCATCTGAATACGTAACATTTCCAATAATTTAAAGATAGGTAAACGTAACAGTGTTAACCAGGATAAATCAGTACAGTAGTAGATCAGCATTTAAAGTATTTATAGTAACAGATATTACATGTAACTAATTTCTAAAGCATTTCTCTCACTATGAGGTGTTATGTGATTGTCACTCCTCTATATAGTAATTTCACATATTTCCCTACTGCTACTAGTTAGTAACAATATTACAATAGTATAATCATAAGCAGAACATATGGAAATGGGATGTATATTTACAAATGATGATGGTTGACAAAGGAGATACTGTTCAAGCAATTCCTATCACAAACTCAGCAAGTTCATATAATCATGGAAAGACTCCAATGATAATTAATAAATGTAAATTTACTTTCTACCAAATTATGCAAGGTTTTATATAAAGAAGCATGTCTTAATATTTCACCAATTGAATAGTATTCCCTATTGTAAGGTAAAACTTGGTAGAGTCAACAATTTCAACATATTTACATGCAGAGTCATTACTCATTCAAGAAAAAACTCTTTTTTATTTGTACATGTATATTTACTTCTTTCCTCTTTGATTCCTCTTTCTATTTCTCTTTCAACCTTCTTTTAATGGAAAAAAAAACATTTGCTATATAATCCTTAGCATTGTCATTACATTTCTTATGTACTGAGTTGCACATTTGAGCACTGCACAGTGAGTCCCCGTTACTTCATAGTTAATCTTCAGCTTTTTACTCAGATCAGACTTGGTGACCTAGTTAATTGCAATATTACTGTGTTTGTGTATAAACTTTGTTTTCATCATAATAGTTGTTTTCTTTTATATACATACACATATATATATATATATATATATATATATATATATACATGTTCATATTCTTATGTATCCTTATATATATATATATATATATATATATATATATATATATATATATATATATAAGCACATATTTATGTCTACATATCATTGCCCACATATATATTGATTTACATTCTCTGTATTAATTTTGTCAATAACCAAGAGAGCCTTTGTGTTTGAAAGAAAAGTTTGAGAATGGAATTAAAGGAAAATTCCCCATCTTAATGTGTTGTCCAATTATTTGTTATTTTAGTTATCAGACATTCTCTCGTAACACATCTCATATACTGATAAGTATATTAGAGTCTATATTGCAGATATTAGTGTGTGTACATAATAAGGTAGACTCATTTTCATTTAACTCTTATTTCAATAAATGTTCAAAGAGTTCTAAAATTACATATCTAGCTAGACATCTATCCACTATCTTTTCCCCCCACTATTGTATATGAGGACAGCATTCCAATATTAGTAATCCTCTAAGGCTTTAACATTTTGAAATTAGCTTAACTTCTTTATATACCAACTGCAGGATGGAGATTAACTGTAATATCACTAAGCATGGTTAAGCAGAAATGTATTAATATCTTGGATATTTGTGCCTCCTGGGCCAGCCCCTATAACAGTTATATTGTGTATTTCCTCATTGGCTACACTGCAAGGTACACCATAGTTGTACCACATGAAGCAGATATCTCAAATCAAAACTGAACGAGCCTGAGTCCAAATGTGAAATGATGGTACTAGAAAATGATTTTATACGCTCCCTATGACTGTCCTTACTGTTTTACCTACTGGGAGATTTTAAACTGTAACGTTAACTAATTGTAACTAAATATTTATACTATATTCTACTAACTTGTCACCAGATTATTATGACAGTTCTTGAACACAAACTGAGGTCTTAGTACAGAGCTTTTAAGATTTCTATGAGTCATCAGAACCTGTTTAAACATATATTAGTTACTGTCAGCTACGATGTACAATGTATGGGCTCATATCTGTAACTTATACTTGCCCTAGAACCCCTTGATAGGTATGAATTAATAACAAATGCCTGATTTGCTTTCCTCCTTGCATATTCCTTTGTGCACAGCAGTGATCAGGGTACCAGACATGCTTAATGTATGTACAAATTCACAGGATTTCACAATATATCAGTTGTATTATCTATGTGGCATCCTCAGGATGGAACAGCATCTGTTCTGATGTTATGCTCATGTTACAGTCGGGTTGTGAATGGTGGAGTTCTGTACTAAAGGAGACTATGATTTAGTCAAAAGCAATACTGTACTTAGATGCAAAAATAAGCATAAGCTGATTCAGGTCTTTTCTTAATTAGCACAGATGGATATACTCAATGAAGATTACCTTATCTGATGTTCATGGCTAATTTTTCACAGTTGTCATAACCACTTTAGTTTGTCATGTTAACTTTTTTTGATTTATTGATCTAGGATTTTACTATATCATTCTAGACTATACCGTTGTTGCCCCACAGCAAGAGGCTCTCCCATTCAACCCCTGGTTGGAGCGCCCCCTGTGCGAAGCCTGCACGTCCCCTCCATGGTCGAGTGACATTCGGTTATTTCCTCAATAAAGAATATGTTAGCGTAAACAGCATAGTGTGCTATAGCATTTCCTCATTCATGTTACTCAAGAGTAATAGCACTTTACCAGAGGCTATTTGAATGATGAAGATTTCTAGGAAATCCATAAACTATACTTTTCCCACAACGAGGTAGCCTTCCATGCCCCATTTTCATACAATTAATCCAAACCACTCAAGAAACAAGCTAGAGAGGGACTGGCAAGTCCCAATGGAGTGAAGCATTTGTCCATCTCCAAGCTCCACTTGTCATTAACAGCCAGAGCTTACAAATGATGACAGCTGTAAGCATTCTTCCATTCAACAGAAATATTTCTTTTTTTTTCTTTTTATTATCTTTTCCTATCCATTATTTACAGAATACTTTCATATATATATATATATATATATATATATAGGTCTAATTCACTTCACTGACACTCCACAAAGCCGACACCCAAAACAACGAGACCAAAAGAACGAAAACACACAATACTGACAACTCACAAAACCGAACACCATAACACCAACACCCAAAACACCGACACACAAAACGTAAACTACACATTACACACAACTATATATGCACTAACCTTAACCCAAACCCTAACCCTAAGGTCTGACACTACCGCACACTTACCCTACCCGCACCCTAACCCTAACTCACTTAATCCACCCCTAAACCTAAAGTCCGTCACTATCGCACACTTACCCTACCTGCACCCTAACCCTAACTCACTTAACCCACCCTTAAACATAAAGTCCGTCACTATGGCACACTCACCCTACCCGCACCCTAACCCTAACTCACTTAACCTGCCCCTAAAACTACAGTCCGTCACTATCACACACTTACCCGCACCCTAACCCTAAGTCCAACACTACTGCGCACTCATCTTTCCCGCACCCTAACCCTAAATCCCTCACTATCGCACACTTACCTGTCCGCTCCCTAACCCTAAATCCCTCACTATCGCACACTTACCGAGTCGCGCTCACACGTTGCCCATGTCGGTGTTTCGGCTGTCGGGATTTCACCTTGTCGATCATCTGCGTCGTTGGTCTTTTGGTCCCTGTGTTTTGGGTGTCGGCTTTGTGGCGTGTCGGTGAAGTGAAGTAGACCCATATATCTATATATATATATATATATATATATATATATATATATATATATATATATATATATACATACAATTGCTTGTGTGTAGACTAGAGTAATAATATATTTAATTATTAGTGACATATTATGTAAAGCCAAATCTATTAACTTTTGATCTGTTAATTTCCCAAATACCCGAGGAGACTTGTACTGTAGCAGTGATGTCATCGCCATTTACATAGTCCCACCCTGGTTACTGCAGAGATCAGTTTCTAATTAATTTTACTTGGATCAAATTAACAACTCTAATAATTTCTAACATTTTGTTTAATGTCTTATTTGCATTATGTTTCAAGTAACGTCAGGCTGCTGAATCAGCGAGATAGGCAAATGAGATCTCTGTTACACGTCAGCAACACTTGTACAGCTGACCACGGATTTCTAACACAGTACGCCAAGGCAAACTCAGAAGAGCTTCTTAATGTTAAACACAGCTCAGTTTACAGGCAGCCACAAGAGAATTTGAGTGAAAAATAAGGGAGAAGCAACTTTTGAATTCAGTGCAGTGCTCGAGGATACTTTCCTCATGAAAGAAAGAAATGACAGTTTGGAATGTTAAAACGCTAAGCTGGAAATAGAGTCGGGAAAGAATATTATAATATGTTGAAGTCATATAGCGACAGAATGCTTGAAATAACTTAAAAAAAAGGAAAAATAAATAAACATATAACAAGAGTTCTTTGCATTGTATATATAAAATCAGATTCTGATGTAATCTATTTCAGATTGCTAATTAAACGGACAGTTCAAAAATTACCTGTTTCAAAACTCTCCCTACACCACTTCCCTTTTCTTCCCTTAACAAAGTAATGGAAGGAAGGAAAGACAATTCAATAAATAAATGAACATATGTGTGTAGGATTCAACTAGCTATACACCCTAAGTATCATTAGAATTTGTGTCTAATAATAGTATAGCATTGTTAATTTTAGATTGCAAGTTTTATAAAGACATATGCAAGACAAATAAAGTGATGATACATACTTCTTTAGGTCTAGGTTTCCATAAACTTTTATGACTTAGTTTGATCTTTGAGAGAATTAGGAATCCAGTAATTTTGGCTCCGGTTTTCAATTTCTTATTTTTTACATCCATCCAGTTGTTTTTCTCAGATGATCTTTTAAGGGTCATAGATGGTGTCCAGTCCATACCTTCTGGGATTGTAATGATGTTATTGTTTTGGATAAAAGAAACAGCTTCTTCTATATTGTTGAAAGATCTCATCTCATTCTGGTGGTGGATTTTGATTTTGGCTGGATAGACTAATTGTGCTTTAATTTTACTTTGCTTTAAAAACCTTACCAGTGGCCAAGACCTTTTTCTCATTTCCAGGACTCTTGTCGAGTAATCATTGTCTAGCCTTATTTGGTTTTGTTTAAAAGATAAGGGACTTTTCCTCCAAGCTGTTCTCAGAATAAGTTCTTTATCTAAGAAGGATAGGAACTTCACAACAATAGATCTTGGAGAAGCATTAGGGGAAGAAGAATTAGGTTTCCCTATGGCTCTATGTGCTCTCTCGATCCCGTAGGACATACCTTCTTTTAAGTCTAAGAAATCAGGCAGCCAGGAATTTAGGAAGGAAATAATATCTTCTTCTTCTTTTTTTTTCAGGGAGACCAAAGATTCTAATATTTGTTCTCCTCTCTCTGTTTTCAATGTTGTTTACTTTATTTATCAGCCAGTTATTTTGTTGCAGTATGGTCTCACAGTGGCATTCATCTTCCTTAAGCCTTTTATCTGTCATTCAGTGAAGTTTCAATGTTCAGAATTTTGGATTGTTGCTGCTGAAGGATTTCCTTCAGAACATCAGTTTGTTGTTGACAGGTCATCTTTAAAGTTTCAAGATTGTCAGTAAATCTATCCATTTTTAAAGACAGTTCCTGGAGAGTGGTAGATATAGACTGGATCTCCTTCCTTAATGTGGAATCAGCATGTGAAGATTTTGAGTTGCTCATCTCTGTTTAGTTGTATAATCCTTAGTTTTGACAGGAATTTTTTAAGAAAAGGCTCCAAAGTTGAGAATCTAGTAGATTATAGATTCCCAAATAGATTGTATAACTTTAAGGAACTGGTAATAGAATTTTAAATAATAATTTTCCTGTTTCTTAGTAACTGATATGGAGCTCAGGAAAAAAGCTGTTACCAGTTGGCCAACTAGGCTCCGCCCCACCTAAGACTGAGTTATGACGTCAGCATCACAGATAAAATATAACTGAAAAAGGAAGCTAAATGAGTAAGCAACGAAGGTTCCTACAAAGAAAACAAAAAATAACACAGAACATACCATCAAACTAACATACATTCCCTATATCAATAAACAAAGCAGCACGCTTCAAAACAAAGCACAAATCCAAAAAGAAACGATGGCAGGATAGCACAAAAAGAAGTTTAATCCACAAAGTAAAATCCAATAAAACACACAAAAACAAGCTGTAGTTGAGCTAAGTTTAACCACAAGTGAGCGCTTTCATCTCCAAAGGGAGATTTCTTCAGACTAATGGTTACAACACGCTGCTTCATTTAAATACTCTTAGCAATTACTAAGCAGCTTCAATTAAACATTCCAATTAAAAGTTGTGTTTGAAATACAATATTGTATGAATACTAAGCTTAAAATATAAACTATGTGTGTACCTAAAAACTTGTGGTTAAACTTAGCTCAACTACAGCTTGTTTTTGTGTGTTTTATTGGATTTTACTTCGTGGATTAAGCTTCTTTTTGTGCTATCCTGCCATCGTTTCTTTTTGGATTTATATATCCCCTAAATGACATATTAGTCAAGAATGAGCACAAGCATTACTATTACTCTTCTGTTATCAACAAATTCATGAAAATTGTACATATTCAGGTCACACATCCTGCAGCTGTGAAACTAAAAAATAATGAGGACTAAGTCATAAATATCGCAAGGTATTCCTACCAAATATGAAAGAATACATCTACACAACAGCAAGCAGTACAAAGTAGTGATTAACAATTAATACTCCCTGCAGTGATGTAACATATTTTAAAAATTAATTTTAATACATATGTATGTGCTCTTGCCCTTTCCATTGACAGCAGGGCAATCCAACTCTATAGATTAAAGATGCATCTAAAGCTGCCTCCATGCAACACAGAGGCTCAAGTTCCAGCAGGTTGGTCACACACATTTTGGACACACTATTAAAAAACATATCAACCACAACTGCATAGAACCAACAGCTCCTGTTCTGCATCACAGTAGACATCATTACATACTTCCCACAACTACACCTACAAAGATAAATATAAGAGGAAGACTAAAAGAATTTATCAGTATATTTCATTAAACATACCTTCTGACCCACATAAATAAACTTGTACCACATTTAAAAATGTTATCAAAATTTCTACATTCAAACTATATTGACAAAACTTAGTATGTAATTAATACTTACATTATGCAGTTGTTGATTTCTTGTGCAATAAAAAATACTAACTGTAGGCATATGCTGCAATAAAAGATAAATTCACAAAAGGCAAAAAAACAAGTGAGTTACATGTATCACAATAAAGACAGTCAGGAATGTGTAACATAAATATAGATTTACTCTATTAGAAATCAAAAACAGTAATTCAATTATCATTCATGTTTAAGAAACATGAAAATTAAGACAATGCAAATACAATACAAAAAATCCAATTGTGTTGCAAAATTCTTAAATCATCTGGTATGGATAACATCATTTCATTACATTACATGGCCAAGTACTGTAACTATTCACAACAATGTGTGAAATACCATTAACAACTGTCATTTAATTATTATCATAGTCCACCACCCAGTACTGGCTGATCATCAACATTAGGACTCTGTTAAAAGCATTTTGTTTCCCTATGTGCCTAGAAGGCTGCCTTATTAGGGACTCATAACTGTAAATCTCCAAAGGATTATAAGTTCTGCAAGCCAAAGCTCCATATCTCAATGCCCTGCTGCATTAGTCCTGTTAAGAAATGAAGAACATATTATTCATTTACGAAATGTATACAGTACAGTTGTGTAAGCTGGCCTGACCATAACAGTAGATGTTTGAATGATAACGACTGCAGTAGCCTTAGCTATATGGATTACATACTGCCAAGGATATAACAGCCGGACAGCTTCCAAAGCTTCAGGGCACCATCCATGCACCAAAACTCTCAAGCAGCATGAGCTGAGCTGACTAAATAAAAAGCTTGGGCGCAATGCCCTTCAGAGCTTTCCTGCCAGCAAAGAGGGAGGCTGAGCCTGGAAGGGACAAATCTAGGAACAACACAATATAAATATCCATGCTCTCACATAAAAAAATACCAAAAAAAAACAAGTGGGATGGAGGGAGGAAGTGGCTACTGCAGCAGTAATCATTCAAACAGCTACTGTTATTCTAAGTTCAACTTGCACAACTGTACTATGTTCATCATATTGATCACTGCTGCAGAAGCCTTACCAATATGGATAGATTACCATAGCTAATTACATTTAGGGACTAGAAGGAGAAGAGTCCAGGAGCCCCTGGAGAATGGTCCCAGCAATGGTTGATCTGGACCTAGCGAAGGAATGCAGCTTATAGTGCTTTGTAAAAGTATGCACACAGGACCAAGTAGCAGCTTCTAGAATATTTCTACAATCCTTTCCAAAAAAACATAGATGAAGCCAAGGCCCCTGGTAGAGTAGACCTTGACCCTGCCTGGAACGTTTTGCTATGCTGAGTATAACAACATGTAATAGCCTTAGACAACCATTTGGAAATAGTCTGTTTTGACAAAGGTTGTCCCTTCTTCTTACCTTTGCAAGACTGAAGATCTGAAAGAGTTATTTCTATCAAGATAGTACCTGGTTTGACTGTGGATATCCAAGGTGTAGAGTGTCCTTTCTCCCTCATTTTAGGGATAGTTTGGCTCAAGGTAAACTTGGATACCATTTTAGACACAAAAGAAGGATTAGTTCTGAAAGAAACCCTGTCCTTATGGAAAATGAGATAGGGTTGACTCACCATAAACCAGCTTGCAGCTCAAATAACCTTCAAGAAGAGGCCTCTTAAGCAAAACCCCTTTAAGAACATTTTGACATGAGACTGCATTGAAATAGTAGGCTCCATGGGTAGACTTGCTGAAATGGCCAATAAATAAACCTTGAGTGGCAAATGAGAAAGGTCATAGAATAGTAACTCACACAAATATTGTAAAACCAGACAACAACTAGCCCTGAATGGGTGCTGGTTATGTTGATGGCACCAACTAGAAAATCTTTTCCATTTGCTAATATATGATTTTTTAATAGCAGGCTTTCTTGCCTCCATTAGTATCTACTGCATGTCCTCAGTAAACAGGTGCCTATAAGGAATTAAGACCCTATCATTCAGGCTGTCAACTGAAGATGACTGATGTTGGGGTGTATCAAACACCCCAGTTCTTCTGTGAGTAGATACAGTCTTTGAGTAAACGTGTGGTAATTGCCCCTGGCCATTTCCAAAAGAAGTGAGAATCATGGTTGCCTGGGCAATGATATTCAAGGATTCCTTCTGAATCTTCATAAGCATCTCAGATATAAGTGGGAAAGGTTGGAAAAGCATACTAGAACATTCCTGTCCAAGAAAATGAAAAGAAAATGAATCTGTTTTCTAGGCCTTCTTGCATGGAGTCCTAGGACAGAATCTTGCCAGTTGATTGTTCAGAGAGGAGGCAAAGAAGTCTACTTGAGGAACTTCCCACAGATGGATCAAGTCTTGGAAGACCCTCTAGTTTCCATTCATGAGGATATGACCTGGTCCTGGTCAGCTTGTCTGCCACAGATGGAATTTATGATGCCTGTAGAGTGAGACTGTGCTGTGAAGCTATATCAGACATGGCTAGCTGCAAAGGGGTAACAACCTGAATCCCCCTGGCATGTTGTACCACATGATTGTGGTATTGTCTGTAACTACTTGAAGAGGTCCCCCGGACCAAAGATTGTTCAGAGAGTTGAGTGCCTTGATCAGGACATGCATCTTCTTCATATTTGTCTTCTTGCATCAGTCCTTTGTGTGCCATACCTCCTGCACTTTTATCCCTCCTGAAACTGCTCTCCAAGCAAAGTCTGAAGGGTCTATGGTGAGTGACTGCTTTGGAGCAGGGAGGAAGAAGGGGAGATCTGGATTTAAGGAAATCTGTAGCCTCCACCAAAAGATTTCTCTTCTGACAACCCCCAGCACTGGAATTTGAAAAGATAAAGGGTGTTGATGTTGGGACCAAACGGTTTTAGAAATCACTGTATCTTTCTCATGTGGAGCTCTGCCAGGGTATCATATGAATCACAGATGCCATGAGACCCAAAATCCTGAAGTAGTCTCTCGTCACTGAAGGCTGAGTAGTAAAATTTAGAAATAGAACTAAATATCTAATTTTTCCTTTGGAAGAAAAGCTCTTTGATGTGGTGCAGTGGTACATTGCTCTGACTATAGTGTACAGGGTCCTGGGTCCAAGACTTGACAGGGCTGATTATTTTAGAAAGTTTACTGTGGCAATCACTCCAGTGGCTCTACTTGATACAGGCAATGAGATCTAACATCAGGCGGCACAATGCCAGGTCACTTCTATGGGCTAGGCTTGTAAAAGCTCCAGGGCCATTAGCCTAGCACACACCTATGAACCTATGAACTGAGCTAGTTGACATACCAGGAACACAGTCCTGTCTGAAGGAGTCGAAAAAGACTTTTGAAAGTTCACTTGGAATTCCAACTTCTGTGAGAGATCTCTCACAGAACAGAGAAATTCCTCTCACTTTGAAAAATATTCTGCAAAGATAAGCAAGTTGTCTAAATATGAAAAATTTGGCTACCCTGTAGCCTGCAATGAGCTATGACTGGAGCTAAACACTTTGTGAACACTCTTGGTGCAGTGGATAGTCCAAAGGGTAAGGCACAGACCTGATAATGTGATCCAGACACACAAATCCTTAAGAAACATCTGTAGTCTGGATGAATAGGGATGTGATGATAAGCATCTTTTGAGTCTGGTGTTATCAGAAAACGTGGAGGAAGAAGATGTTATAGGTTGTGAAGTGACATCATTTTAAATTTGGGAACTATCACAAACAAGTTTATAAAAGAAATATCCAGAACTGGTCTCCCAGCATTTTTTTTGGCACTAGGAACATCCTTGAATAAAAATCCTTTCCCACCGGGCAAGGAGGAACTGATTCTATCACTCCGTGGGACAGTATGTGAAAAAGAAGAACAGATGGAAACAAAATTTGTTCTGGAGGATCAGGAATTACTCCATAGAAAGTAGGAATTTCCTCCAGCTGCCATCTGTAACATTGCTGAATGATTTTCAGAAGCCATTTGTCTGAAACAATCTATTGCCAAAGAGAAAGATAGAGATTCAGACTTTCTGGAAGAAAAAAGGGGCCAGGGTGGCAGAAGTTTGCAAGGTCTATTAAACAGTCATTCAAAAGTGCTGGACTGTCCTTGGTTTTGCATGGTTTGAGGTTTCTTTTTGGCACTCCCTTGCAATTTCTTCTTAAATGTTTGTTTACCTGAATTATGTTGAGCTTGTTTATTCTGTTTTTTTTCCCCAAAACTGGATTAGGAGAAAGAAAATCACTTGGACAATTTGGAAAAGTAGGACTGAAAAATTTTAGAGATTCACTGGATGAGCTTGCCCCATTCATCACAATTTTTGATCACCTCTGCAGCAGTGAAGCCAAACACTATATCTCTATCCAAGGAAGAATTTAAAGTAAATCTTATTTTAACATCAACCTGGACATTCTGAGTGTGAAGTCATGCAAAGTTCCTTAAAACAGTACAACTGGTCATAGCCCCGGAATAAGTATCAGCAGAGTCATACACACACTGTAAACAATGAGTGCTGACCTGTCCAATAGAAGAAACTAAGTCCATTTTTTCCTCAGAAGAAGAAACTGCGGTTAAAACATTCCTCATGCTTTCACAATTTTTCTGAACATACTTTAACAAATGACCCTGACAAAACATAATTTTGAAAATCAAAGCTGCAGAAGTATATACTTTCTCCCCATACCTTTCAATAATTTTCCCATCCTTATCAGAAATAGTAAGACTGGAATTAACTAAGCTTAGCAGCAGTGGTATCAACTAAAGTTATAGCTGCTGGGTTAGGTTTGGGAATAGTGTATAAAAATTTTAAAAGACTGAGGAATTTTATACAGCCTATCTGCCTTTCTATGGACAGTTGGCTGACCATAAGGAAAATTGCAGGCAGTAACACACACATCATCTAAAGCAAACAGAACAGGGGGAACAGTTGTAGGTTTTGGAAAATCTTTCTGTAACAATTCATAGTATTTTCTGAGGGACTGAGAAACCTCAATGTTCTTCTGCTGAGAACACTGGCACATTCTTGCAATAGTTTCAGAGAAAGAGAAAACCCCAGAGGAAGAATCAGAAACTGTGCTTTCCTCTGATTCTGGATCAGAAATCTGAGGAAAAAAAAACAATATCCATCTCTGCATCTTCCTTCAGATTCTGAATTTTGAATTTCTTCAGGAAAGAAGGAATCCCTCTTTTTTTTTGTTTACAATGGGCACCTTTACAAGATGGATCAACACCCTGAATTAAGCCCTGAGCCAGACCCAGTAAACTACTCCTATCCAATGAAATTTGGGGAAGAGTAGATACATGCTAAATGTTCTGTTTCATTTTCACAGGAAAAATGGGGCCAACAGTGTTACTAATGGCAACAGCTACTTCCCCAGAGAATGGCACAGCCTTCTGGCATAACATGGAAAAGTTCCCTGCACCCTCTACCAGGACTGACAAGAGTGGCTCTCTCTTGCCCACTGAGGGAACCCAAACAGCTACAGAGTATGTGGCTAACCCCTGGTCTATAATGGTTGTAGGTGCTACACCAGAGGGATCCAGAGTAAAAGATGAGTGGTCTGAGGTACAACAAATGGCCACAGCAGAGTCCCCCATCTGTGGCTGAGATGGGTTGCTAGCCTGTTAATGTGGCAGAGGTTGTTTGCTTAATTTTTTCTTTTTGTGGCTGGAAGGACTGATCATGGAACCAGTAATCTGTTCCATGTTCAAGCTGAAAAGTGTACCTCTTTTCCAGGAAAGAGAAGAAGCAGTTTTCGGCAAACACCAACTGTTCACAAAGGCTCCTTGTTTTGACAGAAAAAAAAAACAAAGCAGAAATTACTTTAAAACACTATGCCAACTCCACAAAAGTAAAGTAAATGCAATTTCTCCACAGGAAAAAAATGTTTTCAGTTACCTTACACAACTTTTAACCCAAAAGAAAAAATGAGTGCTTCATTTAAAAGTATGTTACAGTCTCCAAACAGTCCATTACAACACAACACTCCTAGTTTTAAAATAACTTTCCTGAAGTGGAAAGTGATAAAACATCAACAAAATTAAGAAAATGGACCCCCCCCCCAAGGGAACTTATGTGCCCAGAAAAGGAAAGCACAAGCCGACCTTCGATCCTCAAAAACATCACAGGAGCATACACTTCAGTGACATTAAAGCTCTGAAGGGAAGGGATTCATGCCCAAACCTGTCTTTTAGTCAGCTCAGCTCAAGCTGCCTGACAGTTTGGGCACATGGAAGGTGCCCTGAAACATTGGAACCTAGCCAGCTGTTATATCTTTGGCAAGCTATAACCCATATAGCTCCTGCAGCAGTGATCGATATGATGAACATACTAATGTTTTCCATCAGGTTGTAAATACTGTCATGCGATTAATTACTCCTGACAACTTTATGTCAATTTTACAATGTACACTAAAATGTAAAGAATACCCAATTGATAAACAAATGGCATTTGATATGTAAAACTTCATGTTCCACTGTCTTCCCATTTAAAATGGTCTTTGACATATTCACTACTAGGAGTTTTTTAATAAACAGCCATAGTTAGTAATATTGAATCATATCAGTTCATTAAACAAGGAATAATGCTCAAAAGGGTCTGTGTTACTTGGAAGTGACTCCCACCAAGGAGTGTTGTGAGGCCTGACACCACAAGTGGGGGGCCTTTAAACTCCTTGAAGTGCATTAGTTCCATAATAACATCACACCCTGTCAGGCATTATTGTACTTGGAGAAAGGATCATCTATTAAATTGTTTTATACCTGCTTATTCTTTTTTAAATTACACTCTTTACTTTTACATATTTTTCATATAGCATAGTTCTACTATGTAATGTTTCAGACTTGCTGCAGAATATTTAGATGTTGTTGGAGGAAGTACTTTACATCCAAAATCTAAGTTATGTTAGTAATTATTATCTACACACACACACGCACACACACATACACACACACACACACACACACACACACACACACACACACACACACACACACACACACACACACACACACACATTTAGGACCACAAACAGACTCAGGTGCATAAACAAAGAAATCACACACACACACACACACACACACACACACACAAAAGAAGTTAGTACTTACCGTAACGTTCCATGTGAGTTGTTCATCTCGCCTTCTTTCTTACAGATGGGTTCGGAGCTGATCCTCAGCTCCGAGTCGGCCTACTACAAATCTCAAGGTCTTCAGACAGCTCGAGGCCAAGTCCCTATCCCGTGATGCACCTAGAGTTACCTCAGATCTTGTTTGCTGCGTATAATAATACCATGTGTCATTCTATCACTCTTTAAGAGAAAGCCACAGAAGGATTGAGCAATGAGGAAGAATCTAGTATCTCGATCCTTGAAAAGCCCTGGAGGGGGTAGGAGGGTGGGAAGTAAGAATGAAGGCAAGATGAACAACTCACATGGAACATTATGGTAAGTACATAACTTCTTTATGTGAAGTTCTTCTATCTTGCCGTTCATTCTTAGAGATGGGTAGAGTCCCAATCACTATCTTTCTTGGCTGGCTCACAGGAGTATGTTTTTCAGGACAGTAGACCCAAAAGAGTTCCTGTCCCTGGAGGCCCTGTCAACTTTGTAATGAGTGATAAAGGTATGAGGTCTTGACCAAGTGGCTGCTGCACAAATGTTGTCTACAGGTAGTCTAGCAGAAAAGGCAGAGGATGTAGACACTGCTCTGTTAGAATGAGCCTTACTTTTGTGATGTAAGGGCATATTAGCAGCTGAATAAACAAATGTGATACAATCGGATAACCACTTAGAATTGTTTTTGCCACTGGCATACCTTTTCTGGAATCTGAAAAGGAAACAAAAAGCTGTTCTGATTTCCTGAACTCTTTTGTTCTATCCAAGTAAAATCTGAGCTGTCTATAAACATCAAGCTTATGCAGCATATACTCTAAGCTGTTGGTGTGTTTGGGGAAGAACATTGGCAAATCTATAATTTGGTTAAGGTTAGTTTCAGTACAAACTTTGGGCAAAAATGAGGGATTAGTTCTCAGTGAGATTCTGTCAGCATGGAAAATCAAATAAAGAGGCTTTATGGACAAGGCTTGAAGCTCTGACACTCTGCGGGCAGAAGTGATGGCTACTAAAAAGATAGTCTTCCATGACAAATATTTCAAATCGCATGAGGAAGCTGGTTCGAAGGGAGGGAGAATAATGCGTGAAAGTATAAAATTTAGATTCCATGGGGTATAAGGGGATTTCACAGGTGGTCTGAGATGAAAAGTCCCTTTGAGAAAGGCTTTGGATAGTTTGTGTGACATTATGTTCAATCCTTCAGATCCAAGGTGAAAATTAGAGATAGCAGCAAGCTGAACCCAAACTTTTGCTGCTGCAGCTCCTTTAATGAAAAGCATAGTAAAGAACTTTAATATGGAGGCAATAGGGGCTTGGTAGGGATCAATGTTATTTTGACAGGCCCATATAGAAAATATTTTCCATTTGGTACGGTATAGTTTCCTAGTAGAGGATTTATGAGAAGTTATCAGAATCTGCTGCATTTCATTTGAAAGGTTGTAGAATCTGGCTATGTTGGGAATTGGAGCAGCCAAGCTGTCAGCTTCAGGGACTGAAGAGAGGGATGAAGTTCCCCCAACAAGTGCATCAGAAGATCTGGAACTGGGTCCAGAATCCAAGGGTCCTCCAACTGATGAAGTCGAAGGAAGGGGAACCAAATCTGACGAGGCCAATGAGGGGCTAGAAGAATGATGGTCCTTCCCCGGGCTTTTGTTTTCTGTAATACTTTGGGTATCAAGGGAATTGGTGGGAATGCATAGAGGAGACCCTGAGGCCAATCGTGTACGAGTGTGTCCCTTGGGGCTTCTCCTGGAGGGGGAATCAGGGCAAAGTAGCTTCTGCATTTTGTGTTCATGTGGTTGGCAAAAAGGTTGCAGCAAGGCTGGCCCTACCTGTGGAAAATTCTCTCCGTTATTTCTTTCTTGAGGGCCCACTCGTGAGGCAACAAAATTGCTCTGCTCAGCTTGTCTGCTGTCACATTGGATTTCCCAGGGATGTGTGTTGCTAACAGAAAGCACTGGGTAGATGTAACCCACTGCCATACCTTTACAGCCTTGCGACAAAGGAGGTAGGGCTTGGTTTCTCCTTGTTTGTTCAAGTACCAAACCACTGACATGTTTTCTGTCTGAATCGCAATTGTTCCCAGAGGAAGAGAATCCTGGAAGTACTTCAGTGCTAAAAGTACTGCGCTCATCTCCAGGACATTGATATGCAGATGTGTCTCCTGTATGGTCCATGTGCCTTGGACTGTTCTTCCCTGAAAATGCCCCCCCCTATCAGGGAAGCGTCCGTGGTCACTGTAGCCGCTGGTGGGGGTAAAACAACAGGACAACCTATCGTAACATGGAGAGAGGTCAACTAACACTGAAGATCCTTTTTGCATGTGTTTGTGATCATTATTAGATGATACATTGGGAACTCTTGGTAAGATCATTGAGTAAATAACAGCCATTGCAGAATCTGCATGTGCAGGCGACCCAACGGTATGGCTAATATTGCAGCTGCCATCATGCCTAACAATTTTAGTACTTCTGATGCTGGAGCCTTGTCTTTGGATATGATATTGTGGACCTGCTGACATAGTAGTAAGACTCTTTCTGCTGGAAGTCTCAAAGTGGTGGTGGTGGTGTCCAATTCTGCTCCGATAAAAATGGTATGTTGCGATGGCGACAAGGCAGATTTTTCTGGGTTTATTATAATGCTCAGATGACTGCAGATGCCTGGTGGTAGCAGCAAGGAGCCAATCGTCTAGGTACGGAAACACCTGGAATCCTAAATGTCTCAGGTGAGCCGTGACCACTGCCATACAGTTGGTGAACACTCTGGGGGCTGTAGTGAGACCAAAGGGCAGGGCTCGAACCTGGTAATGACTGACTCCCAGCCAGAAGCACAGATGATCCCTGGATGGTCTGGCCATTTTTATGTGGTAGTACGCATCCTGGAGATCTATCGAGCACATCCGATTGTCTTTCCCTAAAAAGGGAAGTATTGACTGAAGCGTGACCATCTGGAACTTCTCTTTCTTGACAGATCTGTTTAGTCTGCTGAGGTCCAAAATAGGTCTCCAGTCCCATCTTTTTTGGGACTAAAAAGAATCTTGAGTAAGTTCTGGATCCTATCTGGTCTGCTAGGACTGGTTGGATGACTCTTTTTTTTTTAGCAAAGTTTGGACCTCTACTGTTGCCTGTTCCCTGTGACTGGGTGGAACATCTGGGATTTTTGTTGTCGATGGAGGGGGTGTGGTGAAAGTAATGAAATATCCTCTGGAAATGATACTTTGTACCCAGTTGTCATTTGTTATTTTGTGCCGGGCGTCTGGATGCAAAGATAAGCAACCCCTGACTGCCTCCAGAGTAGGACAGTCGGGCCTCCTTAAAGCGCTGGTAGGGCTTTTCAAAGAACTGATCTCTGTTGCCCTGGAGTTGTGGACCCCCTCTGCTGCAAGGGCGGCGTCTTCCATTATTGCCCCCTCTTCTGTCCCTGGAGGAGGGTTCACCACGTGTGTCCTGAAAGGCTCCTTGGGCTTTTCGGAACCACATCTTTCCTCCCCTTGGTCATTGGGGTAGGGTCTGGTAGGAGTGGAAAAATGGACTCCGAAGGCAGACAGAGTCTTTCCTTCCTGTTCACACCTGGTTAAAGTTTCCTTGACTTTGGGCCAGAAAAAGGATGAGCCATCAAAAGGGATGTTGACAAAGGATGACTTAAAGGGCTCCGAGAAGGAACACAAGTCCATCCAGGAGTGTCTCCTAAGAGCAATTCCCGTACCTGCTGCCCTGCTCATTACATCAACTGCATAAGAAATGAGGTGCATGGATGAGTTCACTATGGAATTGAGGGTAGCAAACTGGGAGGCAACTTTATCTGAAGCTCCTGCAGCTACTGTACCCTGAAGAGTATCTCCAAGCTCTTTTAGGAGATCTCTTTGCAATCTCATAAAATGGGTGAGATAGTTCAGTGAACGTAGTGCAAAAGTCACTGAACTGTATGTGTGCTTCCTGCATCTATCCATGATCCTAGAATCTCTGTTAGGAGGATGGACAGAGGAAGAAGTTTCCAAAATCTCCTTTTTGGTGGCTGCTGCCACCACCATGGCATCAACTGGCATTCCCTTGGTAAGTAAAGACTTTTTCTGGAGGGCAGAAATAAATTTATTAGGCCTCCTAGGGACAGGCTGCATGGTGTCTGGAGACTCCCACGCCCTTCATGAAACCAGTTCCATGAGCTCATTGAAGGGTGGAGACATGCAAGAGGTGGAGGGCTGAGACCTGAAAGCCTTCAGGGGAACCGACTCATCTTCAGTATGGTTGGTGGACTGCCAGTCATCCCTCTGCCTAGGGATTTCTCATATCTCAGCAAATGAGATATCCTCAGAGGGGGACCGTGGGGACCCTTCTGATTCATCCAAGTTGGTATCGGATGTGAGAGACTCCTGCGGGGAGTCTAAGTGCTTCCTCTTACAGATTCTCTTCCTGGTAACCTCATCAGTGGGAATTTCTGCTGAAGTCTCGGAAGAGCAGGGTCCACTCAGTGGGGCTTCCTGAAGCTCTGGGTCTCTACGCTTAGAAAGGATCTGTGAAGCAGAAGTGGACACGGGCGCTTTTGGGGGAGGTAGTTGGACCTGAAGTAGTAGATGTCTTGGGAGACATAACTCTCCTCATGGCTTCGAAGGCACCTCTGCTCTGATGAGAAGGGACTGCTGGATCCGAGGAAACCATCGATCCTCCTAGCACTGGGGCAGTGGGCTCCGAACCAGAGGTAGGAGCTGAGCTCATCCAAGCCGAAGCCCCGAGAGGCAAAGTCGGAACTGACGTGTCGGCCCGACTATCCTCCCTGAACCCGACCGGAGAGTGTTGGCTCCTAGACTCCTCGATCGGAGCTGAGGAAGCCCGAGTAAATGGAACTGATGACACTGAGATAGGCGTTGGCTCCGAAAGCTCAACAATCAGCAAGTCTGACTCCTCTGGCTCTGAAGGACCAGCATGGCTCAGAGGAGGAAATGAAGTAGATGTTAATACAGTCTTTGGTTCCGAAACCACTTGGGGCGGAGCTGATAAAAATTTTGCAAACGCCTGTGCCTGTGGCAACTTCTTCCTCACACAATCCACGTCCAAATCGGAAAGGCTAATCGAGGACCAAGATGAATGGATGGACGGGGGCATTGAATGAAGGATCGATGATTTAAGTACCTCAGATACCGATTCCAGGACTGGGGACCAGCTCTGAAAAGACAAGACACTCGGCTCCGAGGGCTGTGGAGCTGACATAGAAGGTTTCTTTGATTTTTTAACTTCCGAAGAAGTAGAAGCCTTAGAAGACTTTGAGGATTTGCTAGACCTGTCCTAGTCACTCAAAGCTTCTTGAAAAGACAGTTTGACTAATTAACTTTCTCTTTTTCTCCTGAAGAACCCTAGAAGAGAAGGAATGACATATGGAGCAGCTTTCCTGAAGGTGCAATGCTCCCAAACAGTATACACAATTTAAATGGCTATCAGTGACAGACATTTTCTGTCCACATTTTGGACATTTCTTAAAACCTGATTTAGGATGTTTATCCTTATCCTGGTCAGCCATATTGGAATATACAGTCTCAAGAAAGGGTACTGTAATAAACAAGACACACCCAAAAACTATTTCAAAAAAGCTTTTTAAAAACTATGGGCTAAATATACTGTTAAGCACACACACACACACACACACACACACACACACACACACACACACACACACACACACACACACACACACACACACACACTATAACTACTTATCTAAGCACTCTAATATCTATATAAATAAATATATATCAAACGGCTGTGACAAACTGTCACTATTCAAAGGCACACAACTACTAATTAAACTACACTAAATGTAACAATGCCTATAGTAAAAAAGAAGGCCAAAGTGAGCTATTATCTATCAAGAAAAGGCAAACCAAGGAAAGGGAATACACAATAAAGCTATAAGAGCTATAAGTGCTAAGCTAACTCTAAAATAGAGAAATAACAAGATATTCAGATAAATTTGTAGAAAAAAGTCTGTACTGGCCCGAGCTATGCGAGGAACCTCCGATCTATTGCAGCAGCAAACTAGATCTGAGGTAACTCTAGGTGCATCATGGGATAGGGACTTGGCCTCGAGCTGTCTGAAGACCTCGAGCTTTGTAGCAGGCCAACCCGGAGTCGAGGATCGGCTCTGAACTCGTTTGTAAGAATGAACGGCAAGAGAGAACAACTTCACATAAGCAGTTACAGGCATTGTTGAGTGAATACACAGTAAATGTTTCACTGTACAAATGAATAGAAAAGGATAAACAATGGAAAATAAAGCATTGCTGCTGTGTCCCCCACCCCTCCCCCATTTAGTGCCCTTGATTTTGCCTCTGGGTGCTGCTCAGTCCCTCGAGGAATCATAGCTTTTATGGTAAATCACTGATGAAAAAAATCAATCAATAATGCTAGAAATTATAGCTTCACATTTCTTATTGTTTAACAAATGTTTGCTAATGAACTGAAAGTTGCAGTTAGCACTGTCTAGGTATGTCTTACTTGTGCTTTGTTTTTGTATCTCACACTCACATGTATGCGCGCGTGCACACACAGACACACATACACACAGACACATCAATACACATTCACACATGAGAGTATATACACACACACACACACACACACACACACACACACACACACACACACACACACACACACACACACAGGTACATCAATACACATTCACACGTGAGAGCACACACACACACACTCCATACACTATGAGGAAGAAATGTGTCCCAATTTATGAATGCAGAGATTTGACAATTATGGAAGTTCAGCAATGAAAGAAAACAAATGACAAACCATCACTGATCACATTAAACTGACCATTCCTGAGGCCTAACGTGAGGAAGTTTGTGTGTGCGCTGAACTGACTGTCTGAAAATTATGATGAATCATATTACTGTAATTGGCTATTTTTAAGTTTAATGGTTCAGTAAACCACATAGACATATGGCCAGTTGTAACAATATACTCTGTCCACAGCACAAAGTCTCACTAAACTTTTATAACAAATGACATGGGGTGTGCTTCCCTCAACCATCACGTGGAGATAAATTACTGAAGTAGCTATGGTTATTGATATCTACTGAATGATATATCAAACGTATGAACAAGATTAGTATCTCATTCTGAGCATCAAGTGAGCCTCAGCAGTACAATTCAGAATGATTGCAGAAGTGGTTTGCTGGTCGGAGGTGGCACAGTCAAGAAACATCTTGCAGTTACCATCATGTGATTCCTTCACAGTAAAACGGACACACTCATCTGCTTCACAATGTATGCATTCAATATCCTAGAATATCATTACAAGTACTTCTTGTTTTAAGAAAGTGACATATGGACTCTCACATTTTGCAAGTAAATCTAACATTTTTGAACACTAATATTGTTACAGTCTGGTATGATTATTATTTTTCACTTTGTGACTTTTCAAACTATAATGTACTGAACACATGTATGTAATAAGTTAACATCATGTCAGAAGTGAAAATCCAAAGTATTTAACAAAGAAAAAAGTTGTGTGTGTGTGTGTGTGTGTGTGTGTTTCTTAATTGTGAATAAACATTTCCATACTCCTTTGCAACAGGTCAAAGTAGTTGTCACACACAAACAAGCCAAATCACACACAAACACATGCAAACACAAACAGATTCAGACACATGCACACAGAGCAAATGCATGCAAAGACACATAGGAAAGGGCACACACAGAAACACACACACGTATGCATATACACACAACACCAGACACATTGACACACCAAAACAGTGCACACAGCCAGATACAAAACAACTCACCCAACAACATACATTATCAGTGAAGATATACACAGACCCATATGTATGGACACATGATTGTAATTAAGCTCTAGCACACACTTACACATGCTGCCACTACTGGTCACACACACTGACTTTAGTGGTTATGTACTAACATTATGACAAGCCTTTGCACCACATCAGGATAGCCAGAAACACAGAATTCCATTCATAACCACACAAAGATCACAAGAAAAATTGTTTTTCACACACACACATACACACACACACACACACACACACACACACACACAAAACAAACATATACACAACACACACACACAACAGCAACATCAATGCATGCAACAACTCAGACAACACACACCCGCAAACACAACACAGTCTCATGAATGTATATACATATACATACACCAAAAATGTAGCACACTATCACAAAAACTGACACAACCAATGAAACACAAACACGATCAAAAAGACATGTACAATACCATTACAAAACAAATACACTTACAGACACAAACATGGACCAAATGCAACACAAGAACAAACAAACAGACAGACCCACTACCATAAAACAACCACTTCCAAAAAAGAAAACATCCAAGCACATGGACATTTATATAGTACCTAAATACCACATACAGGAATGCACACACAAAAAAAGATATATAGTAAGCCATGCAAATGCAATCACAAAACACAATTGTAGACCCATACAAAAATACATTACAGTTTCAAATACCACACACACACACACACACACACACACACAAGAATAACAGCAAACTCAAATATAAAGTAACACATATTCCTGCATGAATGAACACTCACCAAAGTAAAAAAAAAATGTGCAGTCTTCCCAGCTGAAGACTGCAATCATGTCTAATTTACAGTGAACTATATATATATATATATATATATATATATATATATATATATATATACATTCTTTTTTGCAAAAAAATATACAGCCAGTGTCTGTGTAGAGATCCACAATTATCTAAGTGTGTATATATTAGTGCCACACATGCTGATTTCACATTAAAACAGATGCACATTCATGACTCTTGCCTGTTGTTCATTTAAAAAAATCTTCTAAGTTCCATAATATTTTTCACATAGAGCAAAATACAATTATTTATTTAAGTAATAACCAACAACATGATGTGGTATATTGAAGATTTACCCATGGTTGGTGTGGTTTAATCACAAGTGTGAAGCCCGAGTGATTAAATAAAGCAAACCGTGGGTAAATTTCAATACACCACAGAGTCAGTTATTGCTATTATACAATGACATTATTTAAGAAAAAAAAACTTACTTTTCTTAAATAATGTCTTTGTATAACGGTGCATTACTGTTCTTCCAGGGCTGGTGGTATACTGCTGTGTTGTTTTGATGTACTGCGTATGTGTATGGGGCTTGCGTTCCCACACATACCCAGTACATCAATGCTTTGAAAAGGAAGCAACAGAGAAAAGAAAGTCTCCATTGCTTCGTTTTTGTTTGGGCTACTTTAGGGGTAGGAGATAGACAGAGACAAAATGGAGGAAATGCAAAGAAAATCAGGTATGTCTCTTTAGTTTTAATAATGTACCTGATTTTCCTTGCATTTCCTCCATGCTGCCTCTTGGGTATATCCGGAGTACGGACTATAGTTTTTTTTTTTAATTTTTGTTGAAAAAAAAATAAAGGCTTTGGAATATACGAACGGAAAGAGGTCTAGGTGACGGGACCTTTTTCTGTTGGTATATTGTGGGATTTACAACGGGCACACTGGTTGGGCTGACCAATCAGCATGCACGTTTTTGAATACTAATGGCCAGTCATTGTATAATTCCGGTTAAATCATTGAGAGTTTCAAACACTAATGTCAGAAATAAAATTTGCACTTCTACTAAAATGAAAATGCATACTGATGCAAAACATGTTCTTATGCTGCCATACAGTAAAATAAACACCAGTTAAAAACATAATACTCTGAACATTTTTCACACACCTACTTCTGCCTTTTCCTATATTTTCTAAGAAAAAAGTGGAGGAGTAAATACATCCTTCATAACTATCAACATCTCAACAAAAGACATCTGTGGAAAATTACCACATAAATTGTGGGAAGCCAATACATCCCTGAGGGTGGCACAGTGGTGGAGTGGTTAATGTTGTCACCTCACAGCAAGAGGTTCTCTGGTTCAATTCTCAGCTGGGGTGTCTTCTGTGCAGAGTCTGCATGTCCTGACTGCATTCACATGGGTTTCCTCCAGGTGCTCCGGTTTCCTCCCACATTCCACAGACATGCAGTAGGTGGATTAGACACTCTAAATGCATGCGAGATTGTGTGATGCACCCTCCAAGGAGGGTTGGGCCTTGGGTAGGCAACCTGAGCCCATAAAACACATAACTGCTACAGAAACAATGCGCACTGAAACATGCTCATTACCCCATGTACCACACTGTGCGTAAATGGGAAAGAGAGAGAGAATACATCACTGACTTTCTAAACTTTTTACAAATGGTGGAGGAAAAAATGCTTACCTGCACTTTCTATGACTTCAGAAGACAAACATTGAGGATATAAAATGGTACAAAAAGAAAAGTTTTTAAGCATTGTGTAACTGAATACAATTTATATTTATTAGGGCTACACTTACAGCTATCTAGAATTACAAAAAAAAGCACACATACACACACACACACACACATATATATATATATATATATATATATATATATATATACTTTATTTATGGAATGTTGAGAATGACTAACATACTTCTGTGTATGCTCCAAGGATACACTACAAAGCATTCAAAATTAAACAAATGCTTTTTTGCAGAAGGGCTGCCTGGCTTATTCAGAACAAAATAATAAAGTCACAGTCAACAGTCAAGAAAGCAAAGAAACCAAGGATTATACCCCAAAAAACATGACTCACATTATGATGTTCCTGTTTACCACAATCAATTCCTTTCTTTATACCATAATTACTTTGGGATGCAGGATCCTAGTAATTACACTCACAAACACACACACACACACACACACACACACACACACACACACACACACATAGATGTGATCATCAGTTACATCCCCTTTTATGACTGTGTATACCTCAGGTGTTTGCTTGTGATCAAATTAATGAATAAATACATAAATAATTATATAAAATGCATTACACCTTGATGACAATATCCGTATAGTGCAACTTAATGTATCTCTCATGTTCTCCAAACTTTATAGTTTAAGAATCAGAGACAAAGATTCAAAATGATATACCTATAAAAGTGCCAGTAACACAAAGTTTGCATTAGCAAGCATTTCCTAAAGGATATGAAGTCTCAAACTCATGTTTGGTATTATTTAGTGACTTCAGATTACAACACCTTAACAGAAATATAAAATATATGAGGAACAGATGGCAAATATGAGGCAACATTTTGGGCAGTTAAAAACTATGTCTTCTAAGAGTGCAGCTGTGCATACATGTGTGGGCACATGCACAGACACACACACACACACACACACACACACACACACACACACACACACACACACACACACACACACAGATGTGATCATCAATTACAAACACAGGTATGATAGCACACCTCAGATATCTGCTTGTGTTCAAGTACATGAATAAATACATACATAATGTCCCCTAAATGCATCTCAGATTTGTGTTCTCAGAACCATATAGTGAAAAAATAAGGAATTAGAAATGTATCTCAGTTTGCTGCTGTCAGAACCATTTAGTGAACTCCACTGCAACTCCCCTAGCCCTCTCAGCTTTTTAGCTCAAGAATTAGAGACAAAGACAAAAAAAACAGATTTTTAAATGCTTCTCTTATGCATATGTAGGAAGTTCCTAGAATAACAATTTTTGTATTAGCAAGTATTTTCTGAAAGATGTGGAGTCTGAAACTCTTATCCATCCATCCATCCACAACCTCCTTCTTCCCAGCAATAGGGTCAGGGTGTCACATCAACAGTGACCAACTAACCAGAAAGCCAAAACATTTTCTTGGAATAGAATAAAATACATTTCAACTTCTTTGCTCAAAAGTTCTGGACAAAGCCAAAAAGAATGGGGGGGAAGGGGTCACAAGCCCAGAATGGGAAACATTTCAGATATTTTTATTATGGTTTTAACCAGGAAACTCCAAAGGGCAATGTGTCCCTGTTCAGCAACAACCCAGGAGCACTATCTGGTTAAGTGACTTGTCCAAAGGCATACAGTAGGTAAACGGGGGTAGAAGAAATCAAACTCACTACTTTTGACTACAGGAAGTAGTTCAGTGTCTCAGAGCCTTAGGTGCTGCACAACTTTAATTCAGTTTAAAAGTTAACAGAACAGCAGGTCCTTTATTAGCATGCTTTTTCTGAACAATAAGAATTTTCTGAAGTTAAAGCTATTAATTGATGACATTTTTATAGTTGCAGTGCTTTATTGTATTGTCAAGTGTTTTTTTTCTTTGTTATCTTCCTAGGTGTTTAAATCATTATGAGTGAGCTCTGATTTTACAGCATTTCTGTTAATTTACTTTGAAATTTCCTTAAAGTGTGTGTGTGTGTGTGTGTGTGTGTGTGTGTGTGTGTGTGTGTGTGTGTGTGTGTGTGTGTGTGTGTGTGTTCCTCATTGCTGGCTTGTTTGCTTTTGAATCACCTTGCAGTTACTTGTAGCTAGTTGTTAGAATTTTTTTTTGGTACCTATTCCTTTTTGGCTAACTAAAGTGTGTTTTTACATTAAGAAGACTTGGACTGGAATTCTAGTTTCAATAGAAAGATACCCTGGTCTGATTCGGGATACTTACAGGTAGACAAACAAAAAGAACGCCTTGGACCACGGTCTTCTCCTCTTTAGTATCAAACACCAAAATCACAGAGCGCCAGTGAAATTAACGCTTTTATTCACCAAGAAAAAATAAAATACATGCGTTTTCGTCCTACATACAGGACTTCATCAGACAACCATTTTTGACTTGAAAAGCCCTTTAAATAATCTCTAAGTCACCTGTTTAATTGTTAATCCAATGAAATACATCTCCTTCCATTCAAACTAACAAATCTCCCTTTACATCTCATGAATATTAATGCCTACTCTCTGAAAGTGTCTTGTGCTAAACTTGATCATTCCACATCATTTATTTATATAAATAATTTAAATTAAAATAAATATGATAAACATTCATAAATAATTTACTAATAATTTACTAATTTTTTAAACTAACTTATTTAAGATATTATTAATGAGATGTTTTACAGTAATTTATTAGTAAATTATTTATGAATGTTTATCATATTTATTTTAATTTAAATTATTTATATAAATAAATGATGTGGAATGATCAAGTTTAGCACAAGACACTTTCAGAGAGTAGGCATTAATATTCATGAGATGTAAAGGGAGATTTGTTAGTTTGAATGGAAGGAGATGTATTTCATTGGATTAACAATTAAACAGGTGACTTAGAGATTATTTAAAGGGCTTTTCAAGTCAAAAATGGTTGTCTGATGAAGTCCTGTATGTAGGACGAAAACGCATGTATTTTATTTTTTCTTGGTGAATAAAAGCGTTAATTTCACTGGCGCTCTGTGATTTTGGTGTTTGATACTAAAGAGGAGAAGACCGTGGTCCAAGGTGTTCTTTTTGTTTGTTTATTGGAGTTTTAGAACTGCCGTTCTGCTGAATTACTTAATACTTACAGGTAGGCTTAAGTGAGAATTCCTTGTTGTAGCTAGCGCACACGAGCGCGCGCGTGTGTGTGTGTGTGTGTGTGTGTGTGTTTTCCTCATTGCTGACTTGTCTGTCTTTGAATTTCCTTGCTGTTACTTGTAGCTGGTTGTTAGATTTGTTTCTAGTACCTTTACATTTTTGGCAAACTAAAGTGTGTTTTTACATTAACAAGACTGGTACTGCAATTGTAGTTGGAGGAGTAAGGTAGCCTGGTTTGTCTGAGTTGGAAAACACACAGGCAGGCTTCAAGTGAGCATTACTTGTCGTAGCTAGTCATTGATTGGTTTATTATACCTTTGCACTTGTGGCTAACTAAAGTTTGTTTATATATTAAGAAGACTGAACCTACAATTCTAGAGGCAGTAGAAAGGTAGCCTGGTTGGTCAGAATTGTGAAACATACAGGAGGGCTTAAAGTGACAATTAATCACCAATAAATAAAACCAAGATAAAAAAGAACAACTCAGCCACGGAACAAAAAAGCAGTTTAATCCAAACTTAGCTCCTTGGGAAACAGCCTTCCAAGAATTATTCCAACTATTCTTGGAAGGCCGTTTATTGAGGTGTTAAGTTTGGATTAAATTGCTTTTTTGTTCAGTGGCTAAGTTTTTTTTTTTTTTTTTTTTTTTTAAGTGACAATTACTTGGTGTAGCTAGTGGGTACATTTTTTTTTTTGGATAACCAAATTGTGTGTTTATATTAAGAAGATTGAGACTGCAGTTCTAGTGGCAGTAAAAAGGTAGTCTGGTCTGTCAGATTTATGAAACATGCAGGGAGGCCAAAAGTGAGATTGTTTCATTAGCCAGAGGACTTTTTAGGGATTTACTTGCTTAATGTTGTTCTGAACATGACAGCTACTTTTGGTGTGCTTTTACGTTAAATAATTCCAAGATCATCCGTCTTGTGTCAGAAGGTGTTCACCTGGTCTCTGAAATGGGAAGTAATACAAGGTGCTTAGAGTGTAGTAGTTTGTTGGCCAGAGGGGACAGGAGTTAGTTTTCAGCTTTATTCAGTCTGCTATAAATTAGGTAAGCTTGTGTGGTGCTGCATTTGTTACCAGTGCCCTGTATAGTAGCAAACAGTTTGTAAAATTTACCAGTAAAACTAGTACTTAGGACTTTAGCCTGTAACACAGAAAGGCTTTGCATAAAGCTAAGCTTAGGGCAGCTAGTTAGTGAGATGATCAGCACTAATACTACATCATAGCATTACCTAACATCTAGCCTTAACCCTCAGGTGACTCCTGTAAAACCAAGTCCCTAAACCATAATAGCCCAACCTTAATACAAGTCCTGACAACATGGATATTCAATTTGCTGATGTCTCTGTGATCAGCTTGGTAAATAAATATGGGCATTCTGAGGTAATGTAGCAATTGTCTTATGTACTCAGATAACCTTTTAATCCTTAAAGAAACTAACGTAGTATGTGAGATATGTACAGACATAGCTTTCTTGGAAAAAAATCTTAGCTATCGAGTCTTTCTGAAAGTCAGCATTCCCCAGTGGTGTGCAAGCCTTTACATTTCATTAAAACCTCACCTTCCCTCTAAGACCTTCAGCCTGAATCTTGGACTTTCCCCAGAGCAAGAGTACTGTGCCAGCATGATATTCAGCTGCATCAAGCTTGCATATACATTTTATTAAAAACTAACCTTCCTTCTAAGACCTTTAGCCTGAATCTTGGACTTTCCCCGTTGCAACAGCAATTTTGTCAAAATTCACAGATCCCCTAAATCCTGAGAACACAGCTACGTATTCAGAATTATTCACAGAAAACTTGTAGAAACATGTAATAGGCTGCACTGAGGTTGCCGTACCTCCCAGAAATAAGCCCAAATATCACACCCAAAACAAACCCCACAGATAAAATCCTTACCTTAACAGGGTATATAACAAAAGAGAAAATGTCTTGGCCAAAATCAGAAAGAGCAACCCTCACAGAGACAAGTGCACTCTGATTCAACTAAGTAAGAAACTAAGAGATCTAATAATGTCTAACAAGGCCAGTTAGAAGGTCAGGATAGTCTACCAGGCTAAGAACAATCACAATTCCTTCTTCAGCTATGTCAGGAATATTAAAGGTAGCACTCAATCATTAATGGCACAACCTTCACTAACCAGGGTAACATAGCAAATCTACTGGTTGATAAATTTAGCTCTAACTTCACATCCCACTCCCCTCACTACTTCCTGTGAAATCATTTCTAACATATTCCCACCAGTTATCAACAAGGAGCAGGTCCTGGCAGCACTCACTAAAAACAAAAACACTGGTTCATTGGGCCACAACAATATCCCCATCTGCCACCTACATAACCTAACACATGGCCTAGCAGCACCACTTGAAGCACTCTTTATCTACAGCCTGAAAACAGGTTAAGTGCCAGGAGAATGGAGGGTTCCAACAGTCATCTCTCTTCATAATGGTGAACCATCAATTGACCCCAGGAAATAAAGACCCATCATTTGACAAGTCTAATATGCAAAACCATGAAATGAACTATCATGGAAATAATCAAGGCTATTGGCAAACTACAGATATTGGATCCAGCCTAGTTTAACTTTATGAAAGGAAGGTCTAGCCTACTCAACCTGGTAGGCTTCTTCAAGATGGTCACCAAGGCTATGGATGAGGAGAAATGGTGCACACCACTTACCTTGACCTAGCCAAGGCATTCATTACAATATCCAACTCAGGTACTACTGACAAACTCTAAGAACTAGGCATAAGTCCTTACATAACTTGCTGGATTACTGGCTGGCTTGCAGGCAGGACCCAAGAAATTTGATCAGTGAGACTACCTCCACCAGGAGACAGAACACCAGCAGAGTACCCCATAGGTTCATAGGTTCATAGGTAGGTACTAGACTATTGGCCCTAGGGCATATATAAGCCTAGCCAAATGTACTCTGGCTTTCGCCACCCAAGAAAATTATTTTCCTGCGCCACTGTCGAGCAGAGCCACAGAAGTGAAACCCGGGGTGAATTTCCTATCTCCCATCCAATCATCAAGATTTTTCTTGAAGAGTGCTAATCAGGAGCTTTGTTTGATATAGATAGGTAGTTTGTTCCAGAATATGGGAAGTCTCTGGGACAGGAATCTATCCCTCCAGCATGTTCTGTTTATTGTGGTGATGAGGTTTAGGTCCCTAGAGCGTGTAGCTCGTAGGGATTGGGATTTCTTTAAGTGGAGCATGTCTAAAAGCTCTGGGTTTGACATAGCTTTGTGTGTTAGGCAGAGATAGCCTCTGAGTAGGCGATATGCAACGGAGTAAAGCTGCAGTCTTTTGAGACCCAGGCACCTGTGGTAGGCCCACTCCTGTTTTTCATGTACTTTTTGGAAATCAAGGCTAATGTGAAGGGCCTCTGGCTCACCAAGTTCTCAGACAGCTGTAAAATGGGAGCTATCATAGATTCCCTCCATGACACTGGCATCCTACAAGAGGGAATAACCCAAACAAATGACTGGTGCAAAAGCCACAGATTAAAACTCAACACAAAGAAATGCATTATGATGCCCTTTGGGAAATCATCCACCCAAGCTAATTACTCCATCAATAAAACACCCTTAAGAGTTGACCTGGTAGTTAAGGATCTGGAAACATATGCAGACCTTTGACCAAGACGTTTCCAAGATAATAAAAAAATCATTTTATATCGTCCAACTCATAAGCAAGGGTATGGCATCCAGGTGCAAGGAAGTTATAGTACCACTCTACTCATTCCTTTTCAGACCCATCGTTGAGTACAATGCCCCCTTTGCCATGTACCTAACCAGACACTTACAACAGCTGGAATGCCTTCAAGGTTTCTTCACCAGGAGAATCCACTGCATAAATACCTTGTCCTACACAGATCATCTTAAGTTCCTATGTCTGTACTCAGTCTTATACAGATGACTGAGAAGCAGTCTATGCCTGGCATATAAGGTATCCTCAGATCTAGCTCTGATGGATCTCTTACATATCAACAAAAACACACAGCACCAGAAACACCAGATCCAAGGACCTAAACTTTGCCTATGACATAAACAGAACATGCTGGACAGACAGATGTGTGTCTCAATGTGTCCCTGCACTATGGAATAAGCTCCCATTTCACTTGAAGCAAAGTACATCCCTGACCCTATTCAAACAAAATCTTGATCATTGGACAGGAAATAGCAAATTCAGCCCAGTCTGGCCTCAGGTCTCTAATGGACAGAGATTGACAATAAGTAAATTAATCCCCAACTAACATACCTCCTCACTAACCCTTAGCTAACTCATTACTAACATACCCCATCAAACAGGTGCCCATAGTACTTAGGGACAATACTGCACTGGGTTGCACAGGTAGGCTTATAAAGACCCTGATGGTCATTAGCCTAGCATAAACCTATACTCTATGATACTCTAACGATTGTCATTATTATTAGAAAATGAAGAATGTATTGGGGCAAAAATATGAGATAAAATCAGTGTTGTTCTGCAAAACTGGGGACAGATGAGAGGCAGACAACTCTAATTCACATTTAACAGAATAATGGATGCTGCATAAACATTTATTTTCTGAACAATACAAATTATGAAGATCTAATGACTAGCATTATTGAGTGACTGCAATCCTCTGTGATTTACCAGAAAATCGAAATTCAAAAGTTTTACATAGGAAATCAAAAATATGATGCAACATCAAAAACATTCTGCAAAGTCACAGACAGATAAGAGGCCAACCGTTTGGCAATAATTCACTTAAAAAGTTAACAGAACAGCAGATTTTATATCAACATGCATTTTCTGAACAATAAGAACCATGACACACTAATGACTGGCATCATTTGCTGAACAGAATCCTCAGTTATTTACCAGAAAACAAAACCAAACAATTTATGAGTACATGAGGCAAAAACAGAGACCTCCTGCGATACTGTGGAGGACTGATGGTGTGTGCTATGCCCTCTTCCTGATGGGAAGCATGCACAAGGACACACACACACACACACACACACACACACACACACACACACACACACACACACACACACACACACACACACAAATACACAGACTTACCACATCCGCATTCAGCATAGAAACACCTTCAGTAGTGCATGGTGCTGGCTTTTTTCAAAAGAACCACTACTGGTAGATTGGAGGCTTGTCTGCTATTGGTCTGTTTTGGCTATGAGCAACTCCAGAAAGTCTCTCTCATTAGCTCTACATTCAAGCCAATAAAGGAGAAGAAGTCAGAGCTGTCAGATATCAAAATGGAGTAGTGTGGTAGACCTTTTTTTTTAATGCTGACCTTTATGGGCACCCATAGCTAGCACTCAGCTGCTTAGGTCACCTTGTGCTGGATCCAGCC
Organism: Protopterus annectens; assembly: GCF_019279795.1. Classification (NCBI taxonomy): domain Eukaryota; kingdom Metazoa; phylum Chordata; order Ceratodontiformes; family Protopteridae; genus Protopterus; species Protopterus annectens. The sequence goes on from NC_056750.1 coordinate 767,904,226, forward strand.
CTCACCATTTTCACTTCTGCAACTCAGCACTATATAGTACAAAATAAGTCAGCTTGCTGTTGTCAGTGAGGTTGCATACATCACAATATATACAACAAGTTAGATACATTTGCCTGGTATGGATAAGTTGTGCAAAATACACCAGTCCATACTACACAACAAGTATCTGAATGTTAGTAATGTATTATTTTGCCTAACGGTGCTTGGTGCTGCTGTGTGACATGCATACTTAACAGATTATTGAGAATTGTGTGAATACACACCATTCCACCTCTGATGACACTGCTCCACATTGTATGAGGAGCCCATTAGGATACAGATGTTTAGTCACTATTCTCCAACACATCATACTGCTTTCCTGTTCTACACAGTACCACCAGCAAATAGCTGCTCAAAGATGGGGTCTACCAGGTGAGTGAGATATAGTGCCCCCTCTCAAGCATTTTGTATACCCTGATTTACCTCCTAGAAAGGATGAACACATAAACTCACCATAATTGGTAGCAATGAACCACAACAATTGAACATGGGATTTATCATGCTATCACTTTATGTACACAGACTATGCAATTTCTCTGCCATATCATTTATTTATTCTTGTACAGTAAGTTTATATTGTCACTGCTGGTAAATCTTGTGATTTCAAAGTATAGATATTGTGCTGTATACATATGTCTTACATGTATTGGTAATATGTGTGTTTCTTTCCTTCAATGTGTGTTTCTCTAACATTACTTGTATATTATTATTAAATTTTGTAAATTTTCTTTCCCAGGCTGAGTTTGAAAATGGTCCATCTGGTCAGCACTCTACACCGGTTAACAAATTAATAAAATACATTAAAATAAAACAAATAAATAATAACATACAAGAAGCTGTAATGAGCCACTAACATCTATGAAATGGCATCCACATGACATGCCAAAGTGCTGCAAAATACCAGCATGTGGAACACATCAAAATGTTGTACTTATCCAGGTGCACTAAGGTTATGTCCTCTTGGTACACTGTAATCAACACATTTGGAAAAGACTGGAAAGTACAAAACACAAGGTAGTTATAGCTAAGTACACTTGTCTACAACATGCAATGCCGAGCTGCACTTCATTAAATGGAGATATCCCATATGGCTGATTTGTTTATAAACATATCAATGTATTTATGACAACGCAGAGATAATCATGAGTTTGAAGGCTTTTGCTCCCATTAATATGCATGACATCAAATGCTACAAATGCATAAGGTTAAATGTCACTGCTTCGCTATGCATTTTCGTTTAAAAATCTCTGGTGTGTTGCTTCAGTGAATAGTGTGATAGGGCTACTTTTTAGATACTTTGGAACATTTGCAAGCTTCAAAAGTTTGAGCTGTGTTGCCAAAGGTGTACTTCAGTGTACCCATGAGTGCAGGAATGTTAGAATACACTAAGTCGGGTATTAATGGAAACCTCTTCATCAGGAACTGAAAAATGCATAACAATAATTTCTGCTGGACCAATGCTTTTCTGCCCACAGTACAGTATAATACAATACAGTAATTACTGTAACAAATAGCTAAGATGCTTTGGAGTAGAAGTCATGTTCCATCATCTTTGTCTATATTGTAGGTGTACTGTATCCCAGTTGTTAGGATTTCATAGTTCCCTGCCATACTACACTGTCTGCTAAGTGGAAAGTTTTTGCTAGCAGCCTTGTGCTGCAGTGGCATTTGAAAGAAGGGATAAAGAAAAAAGAAGTGGGAAATAAAAACAAAAGGAAGAAAAGGGGAGACAAGAGCAGAGGTCGATATGATTGGAGGGACAGAGAGACTATTTGAAAGAAAGTATGATAGGAAATAACTGGCAGACAGAGAGAAAGTTTGCATGGTGAAGGAGTTATGTATATTAGATAGATGTCAAGAGAAAAATCAGGCTCATGGAAGCAGATGGGACACAAACTGTCTAGGTAAGTGGATGCAGAAAAGGCTCAACTAGAAGAAAAAAACAGTAGTCCTATTAGCAAAGGGACTAGGTGGAAACATGGGAAACAACAGTAGACTCACAAAGTCAAGAAATTGTGCCATAAATAACTTTAGCCAGGACAGAATGTGACAAATTTGGGGCCTGAAGAAGGAGCAGAGCTCTGATGTTTCAAAAAGAGATGGAAAGTGGAAGCACTAATGAGGATGAAATGGATAAGGAAGGGAAAGGATGGAAATAGAAACAGGGAGAAACATAAATTAGCTGGAAAGTGAAGAGTAATACCCAACAATGCCAGCAGCTTAGGGAACAAAATATGAGAACTGCTAGCAATTATGATGATAGGGGCAGAAGTTGTGGAGTTAACTAAGACATTTAATAACAATAAGCAAGATTATGAAATAGTACTTTCAGATAAAGAATTATCAAAAAAGATGGTAGGCAAGAATGGAGGTGAAGCAGCAGTATATGTAAGGGGAGAGGACTAAAAGGAAGCTGGAAAGGATAGAGTGGGTAAGGAGCGGACACATATCAATGATCACGACTCTTAGGAGTAACTGGGAGCACTGTTGGATAGATACTATGTGTATGTATATGCTCCTCAATGCAACATAAAGAAAACAAAGTAATCAAAGATTAATTTATAAAATGGAGAAAAAGGAAAAGGGTGATATGATGGAGAATCTCAGTCTGTTCCAAACAAACTGGAGTACCCCAGCATTATATCTGGGGTACAGAGAAAAAAGTATTGCCTAGCTGTTAAATTAACAGGATTTTTGCAAAGAAGGTGGATGAGAATACAAGAACTTGGATGCTTTGACTGTGCGTAGAAGAGAAGGTGGAGCGAATTCAGGTGCAAGCTTCTCTTGTTAACAGTGACTATGCCATACTGTCCAGATAAATACCTCACGCCTGCCAAAAGTCCTGTGTCCTTAAACAAAAATCAAAACACAGCGAAAAGCAACAGGACACTGCTGTAAACCAAAAGTATTTAATAAAAACTCAGTCCTTAAAATACAATACTAAAACACAATGTAAGCGCTTTCGGGTTACACCCTTCATCAGACATCACAGAATTAAACAGACATCATTTTAAACTATACAACATCCAATGAAAATTAATGAAAAGCCCACCTATACAATAGGGTGGGTTTTACTGGTATAACATCATTAAGGCCAGGTAATCTATTGGCCATAAGTTCAATTATCCACTTTGTTTCAGCTAATGCAGTGTGTAGTTTTATACCCCCCCCTCCTCCCTCCCCGAACAATGTGGTTTATCTTGCAGAGTGTAAGAACTGCCCCTGTTTTTATGTAGGGATGACAAACAACATGTTTAAAGTTAGAATTTTACAACATTTTGGAAGCATTAGAAATAGTGATGAAAATAATGCCTTGTTTAAGCATGTAAAACAACATCCCACACATAGTTTTTTTATTTAGGGTCATTACTAACATCAAGTTGAGTAGGAGGGGGGGTATAAAACTACACACAGCATTAGCTGAAACAAAGTGGATAATTGAACTTATGGCCAATAGATTACCTGTCCTTAATGATGTTATACCAGTAAAACCCACCCTATTGAATAGGCTGGCTTTTCATTAATTTTCATTGGATGTTGTATAGTTTAAAATGATGTCTGTTTAATTCTGTGATGTCTGATGAAGGGTGTAACCCGAAAGCGCTTACATTGTGTTTTAGTATTGTATTTTAAGGACTGAGTTTTTATTAAATACTTTTGGTTTACAGCAGTGTCCTGTTGCTTTTCGCTGTGTTTTGACTATGCCATACTGTACAATATTATTAAGGTATAAGCAATAAGTTTAAGGAATCAGAGAAATATTCTGAGAGTATATGGGTGAAGAGTGAGAGAGGATATCATTGGTCATAAAAGAGGGGTCAGAGGAGTGGTAGATATCAAGTGTAAATCAGCTACACAAATCCCCAAAAAGAATATGGATAGAAACATCACAAGAGCTATGATAAGAAAGTAAACTATAAAGTAAGAAGGGTGTTAATGTCCAAATGGCTAAGCAAATGAGTTAAAAAAGTGACTGAATTAATGATTAAACAAATAAAATTAGGAAGCCTACAAAACTGGAAAAAGAAAAGCTGTCAGCATATGTCAAGAAACAAGTCTGAGTCTTCCAGTTCTTCATGATGACTTTTCTTGCTAATGTTAAGATGCTCCATAAAAACATGGTATTTTATTTAAATGACACAAGTGGGATTAGGTGTATTAAATAAAATAACAGATTTGGTCAGCATAAATGTATCATTAAAAGCATACTGTAAGATAGAATTAATATTATCCCAATATGATTTAAGTTATATACAATTGTAAAACATATGCTGCCAGTCAGCTTTAACATTTAGTTTACATCTCCAGCATGCTATGTCTTTATTAAACATCATTTCAACTTTATGTGGTGTGATAAAGTTTCTAGGTAAGAACGTTAAAAAGAATATCATCCACCTTAATGTTGAAGTAGTTTGTTTAGAAGATTGGAGTATTAGTTTTTTATCATCTTCACTTGGGGAGTTATTGACAATCTAAAATAATCCCAATAGCTTTCTCTGTGACACACTGTTGATTTCTTAAGCACCTTGTATATTTTAGATAGAAGTCCCTTTACAATTATATTCTGATGCATTAGAATAATAAATAAATCAATGAATGTAGGGAAAGAATTTCTAACTATTGGTTGCAGTAGATTAATCTTATGTTCAACCAATTGTCTACAGTTTTGAATTTCTAATCATGTCTTTGCTTAACTGAATAAACTTTCTGAATATTATTCCGTATAAGTCAATGAAAGAATGTTTACATCTATATTTAAAGCCAGTATGTGTTTTTATATAGGATTATTTTTTTATTCTTTGCACCACTTTCTGGCATGCTATGCATTGTGACATTTTATAAAATTCAAGACTCACATGAAGCATGAAGACAACTTATTTTATATTACACTATTCTTCATTGCCATATAACTATGACCCAACTATATCAAACAGTTTTGCAGTTTTTGTTTTGGATTATCATTCTGACAGTTATTATTTTGCACCATTGTATGTAATCCTTCATATTTTTCCAAATGTCTGCCTATATCCTGTCTTCAGATGAAAATACAGACTCTGGAACAGCTCCTTATTGTAAACTTGACACCTGAACACCAAGTGACAAAATACAGAAATAAAAGACCAAAACTGGTGGAAATGACAGAATATCAAATATCACTCACCACTCTTTTTGTTCAAACTTCTTTTTTTGTAAGGATAGGCATGCCCACCTGCACTCCCAGTGGTAGGTTACTAGCCCCTCACACCCCCCAAACTTATTTATACCAACTCTGATTGCCAGACCTCAGAAAAAAGGGAATATTTTGAGAAATGGCAACATTGGACTTAGTATCGGCCATTTGGTCTCTGTATTTTGGAACAAAATGTTTCACTTGCCAACCTTTCAAATGTTTACCTTCTGGGATAAGACTGCCATGGGTACTGACTCTTACTACAGAAAATGATAAAGTTATTATTGCAATTAAATGTTCTACAAAATCAAAACAACCAATCACTTTAAACCATAACTAAATGACCCACAGCATTAAAAGATGAAAGTTTACATATGTTGTAAGTAAGCAGTAAAAATACAGTACATAAATACTATCACCTTTTCTTTCCAAAGAACTTTTAAGTTTTTTTTAGAGATATGACAAAGACTTTTATCCTCATTACATAAATTAAAATTATCTTAAAATTAACTTTTTAAATGCACATTCATAAACATATTTTATCTCAGCTATAAACATGGAAAAAAAAAAGAAAAAAATATATATATAGAAAGAAACACAAAAAAAGGATAAAGGGAATTACAATATGTAAACATTTCCTGAATAGCAGGTATCTAAACCTGTTACTGATTAAATATAAATATTAACAACATTAAGTATGGTCTCACATTCAATATATGACATTATTTATTCTGAATATGTTCATATTTCCAAAGAATTTACCCACCTTAGGTCAATATTTTTATTTAAATATAGCTTTCTTGATCTAGGAAGAGTATCATTAATTCTTCTACAGAAATACTCTTGATACAAAGGAGAAGCAGGTATATTCAGTTTAACTGTGTAACTTCTCCTGTTACTTCTTATACTGTTCAGAGTAAAGGTTTTTGAGCTGCTTTGATACACACTGTTATGGGGTCATTGGACAGAAATAAATATTTATTTAATTTGAAATTATCTGTCTAGAAAGAGTGGGTAAGTGTTTAAAAATCACTCTAACTTTTTAGAGAGAATCATAGTCATGAAAAAATATGAAACCAATCTATTTTTAAATTCCTTTTATATATCTAAAATATACTTTCATTTTACTGAGTATTCTACTTGTTCTATAGGGTGTGTAAAAAACTCTAAGAATAAATACAAATATATTTGCACTATTTTTATAGTGTAATCATTCACATTTACTAACAAGCTAGTCCATTAGGACTTCAATTCCATTACAGTGTTGCACACTTCTGAGGTTGATTGGAATTTGTTTTCTGCATGCCAGGGTCAAATTGCCAAATGTCATTTTACCTCTAGATTAAATGAAGAGCATTTTAAAGATCTGAAAGTATAGTAGATCATGGTAGATTTAGCTTATAACAGTACCAGTAATGTAATTTAAAAGTTAAGGACAATAAAATCACTGTGGCACTAGCCATTATACCCAGACTATGGTACTTTCAAGTCAGCTAGTGTTATAAAACAGCATAATTGCATATTTTAATACAGGTATCAAGGTATTATTGGACAGCCACAGGTTTGGAACCATAATCAGAAAAGGAAAAGACCAAAATCCATCTTAAAGAAATCCAGAGGGGGGAATGATAATACATCTGGTGAGGATTCCTCCTTGGCCACGGATGTGGACAGCAACTACACTCTTTCACCTACCCCAAAGAGACGGAATGTGGATGCCCTTTTAGGGCCCATACACATAGAGGAAGAGGTAGAAAACATAGGGGGGGTAAGGGATCTTAAGGGTCTTCTGAGGCTAATGATACAAAAATAGAGAATATCAACGTTTTGAACATATCATCTGTTCATCTTTCTGAGGTACAAATGCAGGTACTCAATAAAGGATTACGTTTTGTACCGGCTTCTTTGGATCTGAAGATTCTTTGGCACAAGATGTAATATCTTTTTGCAGACTACTGAATTTAAGATTGTTTTTTGATAATGAAACTAATGATAGTAATGCTAATGCTTTTAAATTCTACAGATCCATTTTCCCTCCACCTATGCAACAATAGGTGGCGGCCTTTCAATCCAGTGTTCTCAAAGATTTACACTTTCATGCCCACGAACACCGCAGTTTTCCACATAATCTCTCAAAGATTGAATCACAGGTAATTTCTCAGCAAAAGCACAACAAGAACATAGTGGTATTGCCTGCAGACAAAGGGGGAGCTGTGGTGGTTATGGACTGGATGATGTACTTTAATGAAGCCCAGAAACAACTGAGGGATAGTCGGTATTACATGTTCATGCCATTGGTCCCCACCTTTAGGTTTAAGATTGAAACAGATGCCTTTCTGAAGCAAGCCAGGGAGGAAGGCATTATTATGGAGTCCAATGTATATCATTTAACAGTGCAGGACCCTAAAATTAGAAGTTATGTACCTACCATAACGTTCCATGTTAGTTGTCTTCTCTCGCCTTCTTTCTTGCTGGATGAGTTCGGAGCCGATCCTCGGCTCCAACTCGGCACTTGCTAAGCTCGAAAGCTAATTTTACCAGCTCGAGGCAACCCTATATCCCATGATGCAAGGCGGAGACTACCCAGATCTCGTTTGGTAGCTAAAGAAATAGTAATATTTTCTTCCAACTGAAGAGGAGGAAGAAAAATAACAATACTAAATAACATCATAACCCTCTAAAAAGGATGAACCTAATCTAGTGACACTAGAAGTTGAACAGCTAGAAAAAGGGAATAACCTCTTAATAGAAGATGCATAATCTTCCCGGTCTGACCAGGCTAGGGGATGGGACGCAAGAAAGAAGGCGAGAGAAGACAACTAACATGGAACGTTATGGTAGGTACATAACTTCTAAATGTTAAGTTGTCAATCTCGCCTTCATTCTTGCTGGATGGGACCGCGTCCCTAGCACCTCTATCCTGGGTAGCTCAATGGAACAGACTCTTGAGAACGGTGGAACCAAAATTCGCTCTGTCTCTGGAGGCCAAGTCTAATTTGTAATGTGAAACAAAGGTATGAGGAGAGGCCCATGTGGCTGCTGCACAAATAGTGTCTATTGGAAGTCTAGCTTGAAAAGCTGTAGATGTAGCTAGAGCTCTGGTAGAATGGGCTTTTGGCTTAGAAATCAACTCTTTGCCTCTGAGCTGATAAATGTAAGTGATCACAGAAGACAGCCATCAAGATAAAGTTAACTTGGAAACTGGAAGGCCTTTCCTGCTCTCTGCATAGGATAGAAACAGTTGATCAGATTTCCTAAAAATTTTAGTCTTGTCCAGATAATATCTGAGCTGGCGGTGAACATCAAGACAATGTAACTTTTGTTACGCTCTATCAGAATAATTTGGGAAAAACACTGGAAGATCAATGGATTGATTTAGGTTCATCTGCGATGCCACTTTTGGTAAGAAAGACGGATTAGTCCTTAGAGATACCCTATCTTTGTGGAATATTAAATAGGGAGGACGAATGCAGAGAGCATGAAGCTCAGATACTCTCCTGGCAGAAGTAATGGCGACTAGAAAAAGTGTCTTCCAAGAAAGCAATTTCAAAGAACAGGCAGCTGCAGGTTCGAAAGGGGGAAGAATCAAGGATGTTAAAATTAAATTTAGATCCCACTGTGGTGGGGGGTCTCTAATCGGAGGTTTCAGTAAAAAGATACCTCGAAGGAATGCCTTGCAAAGTTTATGTGACATAATGTTGTGGTCCAAAAGGCCTATATGAAAATTTGAAATGGCTGCCAGTTGAACTTTCACTGGGAAGAAGAGGATCCTGAATGAAAAATCTCAGCTAGGAAGTCCAAAACCGAATGAATTGGAGCAGTATAGGGGTCTATGTTCCTAGCTTTTGCCCAGAAAGAGAAACGTCACCATTTACTAGTGTAAATCTTCCTGGCAGAAGATTTTAGGGAAGCTACTATGATATCCCGGACAGGATTAGAAATCATAGGAAGCCTGGCTAAGGATGGAAGTGGAGCAACCAAGCAGTGAGGTTGAGAGAAGGTATGGATTGGTGCAGTTGACCCGACTGGTGGGTCAGAAGATCTGGAACCGGGTCCAGATGCCATGGCTGTACCAAGAGATAATGATGTAGGAACGGAAACTATATCTGTCGAGGCCACTAAGGGGCAATGAGAATCAACTTGGCTCTCAAGGCGGTTGCTTTCTGAATTAGCTGAGGTATCAGCGGAAAAGGGGGAAAAGCATAAAGAAGTCCCCAGGGCCAATCTTGGGTAAGAGCGTCTCTGGGGGGATGGCCTGGAAGGGGGAAGAGAGAGAAGAAGTCTGGGCATTTGCTGTTTTGAGGTGTAGCGAAAAGGTCGCAGCAAGGAAGGCCCCACTTCTGAAAAATCTCTTCCGTCACTGATTGTTTGAGAGACCACTCATGAGGCATGAGAATAGCTCTGCTCAATCTGTCCGCTATGATGTTGGATTTCCCGGGGATGTGCGTTGCTATCAGAAACCGGTGAGAGGAGATTGCCCATTGCCAAAGTCTGAGAGCCTCTCGACACAGTGGATAGGACTTGGTTCCACCCTGTTTGTTTATATACCACACTACGGACATATTGTCCATTTGGATTGCAATAGTTCCCAGGGGAAGAGAGTCGTTGAGGGCTTGCAACGTTAAAAGCACCGCTCTCATCTCCAGGACATTTATGTGCAGATGGTACTCGAAAGGTTGCCAAGTGCCATGGACCATTCTGCCCTGATAATGCCCCCCCCACCTGATCAGGGAGGAATCCGATGTAACCGTGGCAACCAGGGCAAGAGGAACAAAAGGTCTGCCTTGATGGATTTGAGGGGACGATATCCACCAAGTCAGATGCCTTTTGCAAGTTGGAGTTACTAAGATCTCGTGACGCATGGGAAGTTGTTGAAAAGACCTTTGGGTGAATAGCATCCATTGTAGAAGATGCATGTAAAAGCGGGCAAGGGGAAGAAGTGTTATGGAGGCCGCCATAAGACCCAATACCTTCAGAGCAAATCTGGCCTGAATTTTTTTGCTGAGAAGAATCACCTGGACGTGTCTTTGAATGTCCAAGATCCTTTGGTCTGTTAACTTTGCTGAAAGTTGTACGGTGTCCAATCTTGCGCCTATAAAAGTAATAGATTGACAAGGCGACAAGGCAGATTTTTCGAAATTTATAGAATTTCCTAGCCCTCTGCAAATGTGAATGGTGTAATTTCTGGCTTGTAGAAGCTGATGCCTGGTGGTGGCAGTGAGGAGCCAGTCGTCTAGATATGGAAACACCTGGAATCCTTGACGTCTCAGGTGAGCCGTAACCACTGCCATACATTTGGTGAACACTCTGGGGGCTGTAGTGAGTCCAAAGGGCAGGGCTCTGAATTGGAAGTGACTGGTCCCCAGCCGAAAGCGGAGAAATCTTCTGGAGCGTCTGTGAATTTTTATGTGATAGTACGCATCCTGAAGATCTATCGAGCACATCCAATTGTCCTTGCCCAGAAAGGGCAGAATGGACTGAAGCGTGACCATCCGGAATCTTGATTTCTTTACAAACTTGTTGAGTTTGCTCAGATCTAATATTGTTCTCCAGTCCCCTGTCTTTTTTGGAACTAAAAAGAACCTTGAGTAGATTCCGGATCCTATTTGGTCCGCTGGGACTGGCTGGATGGCTCTTTTTACTAGCAGTTTTGATATTTCTAGTACTGCTAATTCCCATAGACCGGGTGGAACGTCTGGAAGGGTTCCCTTTTGTTGAATTGGGGTTTGAATAAAGGGAATTTTGTAACCCTCGGATATAATCGACTGTACCCATTTGTCTTGAGAAAGGGAAAGCCAGGCTATTGGGTACAGCGATAATTTTCCCCTGACTGCCTCCGAAGGTGGACAATCGGGCAACATCTCAGGGATGCTGGAAGGGTTTGTCAGAAAGAGGCTCTCTGCTACCCTGATTCTGCAGACCCCCTCTGCCTCTAGGGTGGCGTCTATTATTGTTACCCCCTCTGCCTCTGGGGGTAAACTGACTTCGTGCATCAGGCGTGACTCCTTGAGATTTGCGGAACCACATTTTCCCTCCCTTCTGTCCTTTGGGGTAAGGTCTTGAAGGGGTGGAGAAACGGACTCCTACGGCAGAAAGAGTCTTGCTATCTTGTTCGCATCTAGTCAAAGTGTCTTTCACTTGAGGTCCGAACAAGGTTGAACCATCAAAGGGGGAGTTTGTGAAGGACGCCTTGAAGGGGTCTGCAAAATTACAAAGCCGCATCCAGGACTGACGCCTTAAAGCCATTCCTGTGCCTGCGGCCCTACTCGCTCCATCGGCTGCATAAGAAATGAGCCGCATGGAGGAGTTAACAATAGAGTTAAGGATTCCTAGCTGTGAGCTAATCTTATCCTGAGACCCAGCAGCTGACGGATCCTGTAAAACTTCTCCCAACTCTTTAAGAACATCTCTTTGAAGGCAGGTGAAGTGGCATAAGTAGTTCAGCGATCTCATGGCAAAAGTCGCTGAAGAAAAAATCCGCTTGCTGTACCTGTCCATAGTCCTAGAATCCTTGTTAGGAGGATGGACAGGTACTGAAGGATCAGCTAGTTCCTTCTTGGTGGCAGCAGCCACCACCATGGCATCAACTGGGACACCCTTTGTTAAATATTGTCTATCTTGTGGGGCCGTAATAAATTTTGAAGGCCTCCTAGGGATAGGTTCCACCGAATCCGGAGCCATCCACGCCTTCCGAGCCACTACCTCCATAAGAAGGTTGAAAGGCGGAGACACCCAGGAGGTGGAGGGTCGAGATCCGAACGCCTCCAGGTATACTGACTCGTCCTCGGAAGGATTAAGGGAGGGCCAGTTCCCCCTCTGCTTAGGGAGTTCAAGGATGTCTGAGAATGAGACATCCTCAGAGGAGGACCTTGGGGATCCCTCCGACTCATCCAGGTCAGTATCTGATGTAGTAGACTCAGGGGAGTCTAGATGTTTCCTCTTACATGTCCTCTTACGCGGGGGTTCACCTGATGGATCAGGAGAAGCCTCGGAAGAGGAAAACATTCCCAATGGGGAAACCTGAGGCATTGGATCTCTGGGTCTGGGAGCAAGAGAGTGGGAAGAGAAGTCAGCAGGCACTGTAGTGGGAGGAGCTGATGGAACAGTCCGTTGACTAAGCCCAGGGGCTAGTACACTCCTCATCACCTCGAAGGCTCCCCCGTCAGAGAGACCAGAAAGTTCCCGCTCTGAAGAGATAGGAACCCCAGGCCTCACCGAGAGGGAAGGCTCCGAGGCAGATGTCGGGGCCGAGCTCACCAATGCCGAAACTCCGAGAGGGAGAATGGGGTTGGAAAAGGGTCTGATGCCACTCGCCCCCTCGGAGCCGATGAGAGAGACCAGACGCCCGGATCCCTCCAATGAAGGCCTCAAGGAGGAAATCGGAGCAGAGGACGACGGAGCCGAAAGGGGTAGTATCGGCTCCGAAGCTACAATGGTGCCGGTTCCGAGGAGCTCCGGCTCCGAGCTCTGTAAGAGAGTCGAAGGAGGAATGTTTGGTGGATGTGAAATAGCTACCGTCTGTTGAGATGGGCTATGGAGTATTTGGGCCAATGCCTGAGACTTTAATAGTCTACTCACCACTCTCTCGAGGTCATGATCAGATAGCCTGGACGACCGAGAAGAATGGCTCCGATGGCTCTGCTCCGAGAGCAAGGGTGATCTCAGAGCCAAACCTATTGATTCTACTGAAGGGGATCAAGATCTCTTTTTTGAGATCGATGGAGCCAACGGAGCCGAAGATACATCGGCTCCAGCCGGAGCCGACACTGAATGTCTGGATTGGGCAGCATCGGCGCCGGATGGAGCCGATACTGAGACTGGTAAGGTGGAAGGATCGGCTCCGGCCGGAGCCGATCTCGACCCTGGTGAGGGTGAACCAGAAGCCAACGGCTTGGAACTCTCAGCCGAAGGCTTAACAGGTTTCGAGGGCTTCCCCGGCGCTGACTTAGTCGGGGAGCTCTCGGGCTTTAATAAGCCCCTTAATATCAGCTTATTTCTTCGCTCCTGCAGGACTCTTGGGCTGAAGGCATGACAGATAGCACAAGAGTCCTGCAGGTGCAAAGGTCCCAGGCAATAAACACAAGAAGTGTGACCGTCTGTCAGAGACATCTTCTGACAACACGAGTCACACTTCTTGAAGCCTGAGACCTTAGTGTCCTTCGACATAACTGTGTCGAGGAAACACAATACAGTAACACACACACAAAAACACCCAATCCAACAATTTAAAATAAACAGGGATAACATACAGTCATACACAAACAATCCCTGACAGGAAAAAATTTAGGGAGGGGAAGGCCTAAGGCCTAAGCTAGGGAAAGGGAATAAATAACTCGAAAAAAAAGGGAACACTAACAGGAATAGGGTTAAAGAAAGTCGTTAAGGTTAACAAAAAACAAATATATCTATAAATTTAAAGGGGGTAGACGAAAAGTCTCAAATCTATTCACTTACCTGGAGCTGGTAAAAGAAGGCACCTCGTTAGCGAAGCGGCAAACGAGATCTGGGTAGTCTCCGCCTTGCATCATGGGATATAGGGTTGCCTCGAGCTGGTAAAATTAGCTCTCGAGCTTAGCAAGTGCCGAGTCGGAGCCGAGGATCGGCTCCGAACCCATCCAGCAAGAATGAAGGCAAGATTAACAACTTAACATCACAGTATTTTTACCTCTTACCCAAAATACATAAAGATATAAACAATCCAACAGGGAGACTCATTGTATCAGGAAAAGGGTCCCTGACTGAACTACTTTCTCAGTTTTTAACAAAGTATTTATAACCATTATTAATGTATAATAGGGTCGTATACAGGATACCACCCAATTCTTAGGCATTATTTCTGATATGCAGTTGGAACCAGGTTGGCTCCTCTGTACACTTGATGTTACAGCCCTTTATATGAATATTCCACACTGGGCTGGTCTCTGTGCGTTACAATACTGGTTGGAGAAAAGCGAACTTTATCAACCTCGTTTCAATACATTTTTGGTGTGTCTGGCTAAGCATGTCTTAACTAAAAATGTTATATTTTTTCAGGATGAGTGTTATTGGCAAATACAGGGTACAGCAATGGGGGCATATTTTGCCCCCATTTATGCTGATCTATTTATGGCTTATGTGGAGGACCATCTTATTTATGACCTCGCACACAATTTGCATTTGGATGAAATTGATATTTGGAGGTGTTACCTTGATGAGTGCTGGTTGGTTTGGAGAGCGGACAGCACATATCTTATGGAATTTGTGGACTATTTGAATGGGAACAAGTGGGGAATTCAATTTAGTGCCCACTACCATACAAACCAGATAACTTTTTTGGATGTTCTCATTACAAGGAAGGAAGATAACACTCTTGATAGTGAGATCTTCCGGAAATATCCAAAATATAATTCATTATTACATGCATCCACCTTTCATCCACAACACATTATTAGGAATATTCCCAAGTCTCGATTTCTACAGGTCAAATAGGTTTGCTCTAATCAAGTAAAGTATGAGCAATATAGGAAGGACCTGACATGTAGATTTCAAAATAGGGGTTATAAACATGGGAATATAATTTCAGCCAGCAATTGGGCCTCCATTCAGGACAGGAAGGACTTGCTTTTGTACAAACAACACTCATCAGAAAGAAAACTGGATTTGAGGCTAGTCACAACTTATGGTAGAAATACAGGAGCCTTTATGGACATCATAAACAGGCATTGGAATATTCTGCTATCTAACAATAGGTTATCAGATATTTTAGGGGACAGGTGCCTGTTTTTGTTTCGGAGAGGGAAGACACTACGTTCCTATTTTAATCACTATAAGCACCTTAAGCAAGCTCCCAGGGGACAACTACAACGCACCATTACAGGAGGAATAATATCTGATTGAATTCAATAATGTTTTATACAGACAGAAACAGGGTACTGCCATGGGGGCTGCATTTGCCCCCATGTATGCTAATCTTAGTATGGGACTCTTTGAAGTGGAATATATTTATAACAATCTATTCTTTAGACAATATGTTATTAAGTACTTCCGCTATATAGATGATTTGATTTTTATTGCACATGGGGGCTTGGAATTAGTGGAAGATTTTGTTCAATCTTTAAATAATAATAGGTTCCATCTTCAATTTGATGGATTTCAAATGGGTAGAAATATCTCTTTTTTAGATGTAGAATTGAATATTAAAGATGGGGTGAGCTTACAGACTAAGGTACATAGAAAATTTGAGCAAGGTACCAATTATGTACATAGGGATAGTTGCCATCCTGTACATACTCTAGAAGCTCTTCCTTATGGTGAAATGCTTAGAATACTTAGGTTATGTAACAACATGGAAGATTTACACAAAGAAATGAAAATAACAGTGGAAATGTTTAAAAAAAGAGGATATGAAAAAGGTTTGATGGAATACAGTTGGAAAAAATTATGCTCTTTTATTAATGGCAATAACATTAAATATTTTTCAAATACAGTTTTATGTAAGGACATTGGTAATAAATCTTTAGAGACTATATATTTTGTCTCTACTTATGGATGGCATAGTTCCAACATTTCGGAAATAGTTAAATACTTTTGGAACTATTTATGTTCTTTGAAAAATGTAACTTCATGGCTGAAAAGCAAGCTAGCTTTTTCGTATAAAAGAGGTAGAAATATACAGAATTTTATTGTTAAAAGTAAATTTAGTATTCCAGAGGTGAAGATGGATTTAAATATATCCAGTGTTGGAACTGTGGGTTATAACAGATGTAAAGCATGTAAGTTCATAGTGCACAAATTCGATTTTATTAATAAGATTCCATTTAATACTAGTAGTATTTTTACATGTAGTACAGAAGCAGTGATATATGCGCTTAAATGTCCATGTGATCTATACTATATTGGACAAACGAAAAGAGCTTTTAAAATCAGATTGCTAGAGCATATTAGGGATATAAAAAATAAGAAACAGGAGAGTTCTATTGCAACTCATTTTGAACATTTTTATAATAGTGATGGTGGGGGGCTAAAAGGTACAGTTTTGGAAAAAATTAAAACTTTAAAGTTTAATGAAAATGTTTTAAATAACAGATTACTGACTAAAGAGTCTTTATTTATTCTTAAATTTAATACATTGTATCCATGTGGTCTCAATGAAGAGCTTAATTGGAAATACTTGATTTGATTTTTTAATTGAATAATTGTTTGTATAGAGTATAAGAGGCAAGTCTTTTTGAATGTGTTTTACTCCTTGAAAGCTTTGGGATAGAGCCGAGCATCAGAGTTTTATTGCATCTAATAAATCTGTGGAATACGCTGTCTGGTTGTTTTTTCGTTTGTTCCAGTTCTTCTGTGGTTTTTGGATTTTAGGGGACAGGTGCCTGTTTTTGTTTCGGAGAGGGAGGACACTAGGTTCCTATTTTAATCACTATAAGCACCTTAAGCAAGCTCCCAGGGGACAACTACAATGCACCATTACAGGGGGAATAATATCAGATTTTGTTCCTTGTGGTCATTGCACACACTGCATCAGAGTAAACAAAACCAAACAGTTTAGTAGTAGGAATACCCCATTGGTGTATGATATCAGGTTTATGGCTAATTGTGGGCCAGATTGGGTCATATATTTAACAACATGGACATGTGCTGCCATTTATATTGGCCAAACTTCTAGGCCATTGCGTTTACGAATTGGGGAACACATGAGCGACATAAGGAATAAGAGACAAGCTAATGCTTTGTTTAAACATACACCTAAACACACTAATGCCTCTTACAGATTTACTATCATTCACAAAATTATGGGTGATAGGATTAATAAATCTTGGTGGCATGATATTCTCAATGCCAAGGAGAAAAAATGGATTGTTAAATTAGGTGGACTTTTTCATCCTGGTCTCAATGATCATTTATACTCAACCAGTAATCAGTGGTATCCAATTACGTGTTGTGTATAAATTATTGGATGTGATTATATGTGTTTTAACACTGAGGAAGGGTATTTCATCCGAAACCGGTCTGGTTGGATTTTTGGGGTTTAAGGGTTTTAACCCTGCCCTTTAATGTTCATTATTTTTCAATAAAGAAAGATTAAATCAACTACTTTGGTGCTGGCCCTGTTTTTTGTCATCAAGGTATTAATCCCCAAATTCTTATTTATCTCAGGAGTCAGATAAGTTGCAACTAAGCCATCACTGTTTTCGATCCTTGTCGATAGCTATCGTCCTATGGTACTTGAAGAAGAGGTTAATTTTTAAGTTTCCCTATTACAGTCCTCTGTGGACTTTAAATACAGATGACATAGGACCTGTTCAACTTATGATTTATTAAAATTAAATGGTAGAAGTTTTAGTTGTATTAAGTACTTGTTTATTGTCCTTAAGACAAGTATATCCATATCCCTTATTGAAATTGCTTTGCTTAACTTTATGGACCAGCTATGATGATTTTGCATCAAATAATAGGATAACATCATCTGAATGCCTTGTGCTTTGTAGAGCTAGTTTGCATTTGGTAAATGTAGCGTATTCTATATGCTATTTTTAATAAATGTAAAAAGCAAAATGAGCCCAAAAGACATTCCTTGAGGAGCACTAACCCTTAACAGACCCAAACCCAAAATAAATAAACCAGACCAGAGAAATAGATCAAGGTGCAAACACTTTATTAGCCTAATTATCCCATAATAGCTACTTTTCCATAACATAACATAACATTTCCCAACACAGGAATAAAGCAATATGGACAACTAATACTAATCAATATACTGAGCTTTTATATATTTTACAAACTCACCTCTTAAATTATCCTTAATTAATTTACATAATTTACAGTTCCAACATGAAGGGAACTTTTCACTGCTGTGTCTTTCTTAATAATTTCCATAAATAAATATTGACTAGATTTGCCACAATTTTTGCTGGAATTAGACACAATTTCAATAGACCCCTTCCATACAAATAATAAATCAAAACTCTGTAAATATTTTAGGTACACTGTAAGCATTCACTAGACCAAACACATTTCGACTCAAAACTAGACATGAATGGGTTTACATTTACAATTAAGCACAATTAACAAAAAACTGAGGGTTATGCTACTCAATGCCAGGAGTTTAAATCTCAAAATGCACGCGCTGGCAGCACTCCTCAGTGTGTAGAATGTCAACATCTGTGCAGTAATCCTGGTTCAAGGCTTCAGAGAGCACCCCAGCACTACTGGGCTACAACTCATACCACACGTTTCGGCCACAGAACATGGACTGAAACACAAAAGGAGGGGGTGTATCCATATTCATCAAGGATACCTACACCTCCAGGTTAGTGGCGCAGCATGATACCTCTGAGATCATCCATGTGCAACTAACATCGGGCAAATCTGCAATGCAAATTGTGGCATGCTACAGATCACCCCCCATGATCTAGGACCACCAATCCACCTTTCTGGAGACAATGGAAAACATGAGGGTCCTACCGAACACCCTGATATTGGGCAACTTCAATTACCCTACCATTCACTGGGAAAACTACTCGAGTAGAAACTCCCAGGCCCAGCGCTTCCTGGAATTCATCAACTCAAATGCCCTGGATCAGCTGGTAAACTCCCCTACCAGAGGTGAAAACATAATGGACCTGGTCATCACCAACATAGGCGACAGGTGTTCCACACCGGAGGTCAACCTGTCACTGCTTAGATCAGACCATAAACTAATCACTCTGGATGTCCACACCCCACCACCACCCCCAATTAAGGAAACCACAGTAAAAAAAACTTTTCTAAAGCAAACTTCACCTTACTTAAGACAGAGTTGGTAAGTTTCACACCCCCACGCTAAAGGATAATGCTGCCCAAGATGCAGAAACCTTTACAAATGCACTCTATGAGCACCTACAAGGATGCATGGATCGTGCCATCCCTAGCAAAACCAAGACTCACTCCTCTAAGAGAAGAAAACCAGTTTGGTGGACCCCAGCCATAAACAGGCTATACAATAGAAGGAGGAAACTAGTTCAGAAAAAAAGCAAATCCCAAGAAGGAACAACATCTCTGATCTGTATCATTAAGAAACTAAGTCCCTCATGAAATCATCCAAGGCTAACTTCAAAAGAAAAATAGCCAAGGATTCAAAAGTTAACCACAAAGCCTTCTTTAGCTATGTTAAGAATCTAAGTGGCAACTCACAGATATGCACTGAACTAGTGCAAAATAGCACAAAATATACTGAACCTACTGATATTGCCAACATCCTGGCAGATAGATTCAGTGCAAACTTCACCCCCCTCTCAAGGCCAAAAGGGCCCACAACAATACCGGAAAAGTGTACTGTCCCAAAAATCACAGACGCACAAGTGAAAACAGCCCTTTCAAAAGCCAAAATCACAGTGTCAATAGGACCAGACGGTGTCCCAGGCTGCATCTTGCACGAACTACAGAACAAACTAACCTCCCACCTAAACACGCTGTTCAACCTCAGCCTCTCCACAGGCTATGTGCCCATAGAATGGCGCACAGCAACGGTTATTCCTCTCCACAAAGGAGGGGCCACAACCGACCCTGGTAACTATTGCCCCATAAGCCTGACTAGCCTGGTCTGCAAGGCTATGGAGCGCATCATCATGGAACTCATTAACAAAGACATTGGGAACCTCCAAACACTTGACCCGACCCAGTTCGGCTTTGTTAAGGGCAGATCATACCTACTAAACCTTCTTCGAGACAGTCACCAAGGCCATAGACAAGGGAAAGGTGGTTCACACAGCCTACCTTGACCTTGCCAAGGCTTTCAACAACATTCCCCATGCGGGTATTACAGAAAAACTCACCAGCCTGAACATAAACCCCTACGTCACGAGATGGGTTGCCAACTGGCTTACAGACAGAACTCACACGGTAAGAATAGTGTGCTCCAGGTCCGACTCTAAACCAGTCACAAGTAGTGTCCCGCAAGGCTCGATCCTGGGACCCCTACTGTTCAGCATATACTTCTCAGAAGTACAGGCAAACACAGGAGGACTATGGCTAACCAAGTCCGCCGATGACTGCAAACTGGGAGCCATAACTGACTCTCCGGCTGGCATGGACATCCTCATAAAGGGCCTTACTGAGATGGACACCTGGTGTCAAATTCATGGCCTCAAGCTAAATGCCAAAAAATGCATAGTGATCCCATTTGGGAAAAACAAAACACCCACGAATTACCACATAGGTGGCAGCCCCCTTAATACAAAAGAGGTAATAAGAGATCTGGGGACCCAGGTAAATAGTAAGCTCTCCTTTGACAATCATATTGCCAAAGTAGTTAGGAAATCCTTCTACTGGCCCATCTAATTACTAAAGGGTTCGCATCTAGAAATAAAGAGGTTATAGTGCCCCTCTACTCATCACTCATTAGAACCATCATAGAGTACAATGCCCCATTTGGGGTGTACCTCACAAGACACTTCCAACAGCTGGAAAGACCACAAAAGTACTTCACCAAGAGGATTACTGGCCTAAAACATATGTCCTATGCAGTCCAACTAAAACAACTCCGGCTGTACTGAGTGGCCTATCGCTTACTCAGAGGTGATCTCTGCATGACTTACAAAGCCATGTCCAACTCAGAATTGATAGACTTGCTCCATCTAAAGAAATCCAAGTCACTGTGAGCCATGCGCTCTAGTGAGCTAAACCTAGCCACAACAATAAATAGAACATGCTGGAGGGATAGATTCCTGTCACAGAGACTCTCCATGCTTTGGAACAAAATTCCAAACTACATCAGGCAGAGCCCCTCACCAACACTCTTCAAGAGAATCCTTGACGAGTGGATGAGTAACAGAAAATACACCCATGGGATCACTTCATTGGCTCTACTTGACAGAGGATAAGTTAATTAATCAATGGGGTGGCGAAAGCCGACACACTCTGGCTAGGCTTATAACTGCCCTCGGGCAGATAGCCTAGTACCTACCTATGAACCTATGTACCTATTTAAAGTTATAAAGGACACCCAGTCCTTTCTGACTGGTCAAATATATTTAGTCAAACAAGAAAACAATGCTGTTCAAAACAGACAGTAATAAGAAGTTATGTCTTACCATAACGATTCATGTGAATTGTTCATCTCGCCTTTGTTCTTACACACGGGTTCGGAGCCGATCCTCAGCTCTGAGTGGGCCGCATCACTAGCTCGCATCTTCGAGAAAGCTCGAGGCACAGTAATATCCCATGATCCTCCGGTGCTAACCCTCAGATCTTGTTTGCTATACCAGAAGAATCCCTTTTAGAACTGTGTCTGGAACACTTATAAACAGATACTACAAAGTGTCTGGAACCCTACTGCCAAGTAGAGGATAAAAGATGCCATTACTGATGCACAATAACATGCCAACCATACCTAGAAAAGGCCGAAAAGGAATCTAGTTGAAAACCGTTCTCCCAGACCGTAGGACGGCTGATGGAGGGGGGGAATGTAAAAACAAAGGCGAGATGAACAATTCACATGGATCATTCTTGTAAGACATAACTTCTTAATGTGAAATTGTTCAATCTTGCCGTTTGTTCTTACACACGGGTAGCATCCCTAGCTCCTTTTTCCCGGGTGGCTCAAGGGAGAACATTCCTGAGTATAGTGGAACCAAACGTCGCCCTGTCCCTGGAGCTCTTGTGTAGCTTGTAGTGGGTGATAAAAGTATGTGGTTTTTCCCAAGTTGCCACTGCACAAATGGTATCTAAAGGCAAACGAGCAGTATGGGCTGAAGAGGTAGCAATCGCCCTTATAGAATGAGCTCTGGGTTTGAAAGGGAGTTGCTGTTTGGATTCAGCATATACCAAATTTATGCAATCTGAGAGCCATTTGGATAAGGTAACCTTCGTTACTGCCTGTCCTTTTCTTTGGTCAGCATATGAGACAAATAGTTGATCTGACTTTCTGTACTCTTTTGTCCTATGTAAGTAAAATCTTAGTTGTCTGTGAACGTCCAACTTGTGCAATGTGTATTCTAGCTTATTGGAATGATTTTTAAAGAAGGTAGGTAGTTGGATAGATTGACTGATGTTCTGAATCGAACAAACCTTCGGAAGGAAGGATGGATTGGTGCGCAAGGTTACTCTATCTGGATGAAAAATCATGTACGGGGGTTGGATAGATAGAGCCTGTAACTCTGAAACTCTTCTGGCGGAAGTGATGGCAACCAGAAAAAGTGTTTTCCATGAAAGAAATTTTAACGGAGTTGTGGTTGCTGGTTCAAATGGGGGCAACATGAGTTGTGACAGCATGAGATTAAGATTCCAAGGGGCTATTGGATTATGAAAGGGGGGACGGAGGTGAAAAGTACCTTTCATGAAGGCTTTACAAAGCCAGTGGGACATAAGAGAACCATCCTTACGGCCAATATGAAAATTGGATATAGCGGCCAGTTGAACCCTTATAGTGGATGTTGATGCTCCTTCTTGAAAAAGTGTGGTGAGGAAATCTAGTATCTTGTGTACTGGAGCCCCGAATGGATCTATACCTTGTTTGAAGGCCCAGTGCGCAAAACGGTTCCATTTGCTGATGTACAATTTTCTTGTAGATGGTTTGTGAGAAGATACAATAATTTGTTGTACTGCAGGGGATAGTAACTCTGACCTGGCTAAGATGGGAAGCAGAGCAGCCAAGTTGTCAGTTTGAGGGACTTGAGGAAGGTGTGAGGAACTCCCGACGAATGTATCAACAGGTCTGGCTCCGGGTCCAGTATCCATGGTTCCTCCACTTGATGATATTGAAGGAAAGGAAGCCAGATTTGTCGAGGCCAGAATGGGGCTATCAGTATTATGGTCCTGTCCAGACATTTGGCTTTCTGCAAAAACCTGGGAATTAGTGGAACAGGAGGAAAAGCGTAAAGGAGACCCGGGGGCCAATCGTATACCAGTGCGTCCCTGGGGACACCCCCTGGGGGGGGTAACAGGGCAAAGTAGCTTCTGCATTTGGCATTCAATGGGGATGCAAACAGGTCGCAGCAAGGCTGGCCCCATCTGCGGAAGATCTCTTCTGCCACTTGAGGTTTGAGGGACCACTCGTGAGGGAATAGGATGGCTCTGCTCAACCTGTCCGCGATTACATTGGAAGTCCCCGGGATGTGCGTTGCTATCAGAAAGCGTCCACTGGACTTTGCCCATTGCCAAATTCTGAGGGCCTCTCTGCATAACGGGTAAGATCTGGTTCCCCCTTGCTTGTTTATGTACCAGACCACTGACATGTTGTCTGTCTGAACTGTCACTGTTCCTCGAGGTAAGGAATTGTGAAAGTGTTGCAACGCTAGAAACACTGCCCTCAGCTCTAGAACATTGATGTGCAGATTGTACTCCAAGTTGGACCGTTGACCTTGGACTGTTTGTCCCTGAAAGAATCCCCCCCACCCTATCAGGGAAGCGTCCGTGGTTAGAGTTGCTACCGGACTGGGTAAGACAAAGGGTCGTCCTAGTGTTAGCTCTTGACTGTGTATCCACCACAAGAGATCCTTCTTGCAAGAATTCGTGATCAAGATTTCGTGAGATAGTGGAAGTTGTAGATACGACCACTGGGCGAATAGCATCCATTGAAGAATCCTCATGTGCATCCTGCCTAAAGGAACTACAAGAAGGGAGGTTGCCATCAAGCCTAGCACTCTTAATATTTGTCGTGCAGGGACTATCTTGTTGTGAAGAAGGAGCGAAATTTGATGCCTGAGGTCTGATACTCTTGGTCGGGGGAGAGTAACTTGAGCCAGGGAAGTGTCTAGCTATGCTCCTATAAATAAGATACGCTGTGACGGCGATAAGACAGATTTTCCAAAATTCATCGTTATGCCTAGTGAAGAGCAAAGACTGATGGTGTAGTCCCTGGCTTGTAGAAGACGACACTCGGTGGTGGTGGAAAGGAGCCAGTCATCTAGATAAGGAAACACCCGGAATCCGTTTCATCTCAAGTGAGACGCTACTACTGCCATGCATTTGGTGAACACCCTGGGGGATGAGGTGAGACCAAAGGGCAGAGCGCGAAACTGGAAATGACTGGCTCCCAGCCGGAAGCGCAAGTGATCTCTGGATTCCCTGGCCATTTTGATATGGTAGTATGCGTCTTTGAGATCTATAGAGCACATCAAGTCGCCCTTTTGCAGAAAAGGGAGGATTGACTGAAGCGTGACCATTCGGAACTTTTCCTTTTTCACAAAGGTATTTAACTTGCTGAGGTCTAAAATTGGCCTCCAGTCCCCTGTTTTCTTTGGAACTAAAAAGAACCTTGAGTAAGTTCTGGATCCTATTTGTTCTGCTGGGACTGGTTGGATGACTCTGTTTTCGAGCAACCTTCCTATCTCTATGGTTGCTTGGTCTCGCAGACTGGGTGGAACGTCTGGGAGTTTTCTGGAGTTGGGTGGCATTTTTATGAAGGGGATGTTGTAGCCTCTGGTAACTATGCTTTTTACCCAGTAATCTGATGTAAGATTTAGCCAGGCCTCTAGGTATAAAGCCAAGCGACCCCCGACTGCCTCCAGAGTAGGACAGCCGGGCCTGCACTCAGGAGTGCTGGAAGGGCTTTCCAGAGAAGGTCTCTCTGTCACTCTGATTTTGCGAACCCCCTCTGCCGGCTGGGCGGCGTCTTCCGTTTCTTCCCCCTCCTCTGCCTCTGGAGGGTGCGTCACTTTGGGTGTGTTGAAAAGATCCCTGAGTCTTTTGGAACCACATCTTTCCTCCTCGTTGCCCTTTAGGGTAGGGTCTAGATGGAACGGAAAAACAGACCCCTACGGCAGACAGGGTCTTCCCTTCTTGTTCACACCTCATGAGAGTCTCCTTTACTTTGGGCCCAAACAAGGAGGCACCATTGAAGGGGGCGTTGGCAAAGGAAGACTTAAAGGCTTCCACAAAGGAGCATAAGCACAACCAGGATTGTCTTCTCAGGGCAATCACTGAAGCTGCCGCTCTACTCGATCCTTCGGCTGCGTATGAAATCAGCCTCATGGACGAGTTGACTATGGAATTTAGGGTGTTAAGTTGCGCTGTCACTTTCTCGGTGACAGCAGCATCTATGTGTCTCTGGAGAGTATCTCCTAATTCCTTAATGAGATCTCTCTGTAAACGCGTGAAATGCGTAAGGTAGTTGAGCGATCGGATGGAAAAAGTCGCCGAACTAAATATGCACTTCCCATATCTGTCCATTGTCCTAGAATCCTTATTAGGAGGATGGTCAGAGGAAGATGATTCAGACATCTCTTTCTTAGTGGCCGCCGCCACCACCATAGTATCTACGGGAACTCCTTTTGTAAGATAGGCTTTATCTTGGGGAGCCATCATGTATTTATTTGGTTTACGGGGGACTGGTTCCACTGTATCAGGTGTTTCCCAAGCCCTCTGAGCTATAAGATCCATGAGATCGTCAAGGGGTGGAGTCACCCAGGAGGTAGAAGGTTGAGCCCCAAATGCCGTCAGTAATACCGATTCATCCACAGAAGGGGTAAGGGTTTGCCAGTCCCCTCTTTGCTTCAGGATTTCCAAAATGTCTGCAAATGAGACATCCTCAGAGGTGGACCGTGGGGACCCTTCTGTTTCATCTAAATCAGTATCAGACGTGAGAGATTCCTGAGAGGAATCTATGTGCCTCCTCTTGCACAGTCGTTTTCTCGGAACATCCTCAGTGGGAGCTTCTGGGGATGCATCCGAGGAACCAGAGTCGCCCTGTGGGGACTTCTGAGGCATTGGGTCTTGACGCTTAGTAGGAACCGAAGGCGCAGAAGCAGAACGCAGACCTTTTGGGGAAGGAGATGAAGATACCGATGAGGTATGTGTCTGATCAGACAAGACCTTCCTCATGATGTCAAAGGCACCGGTGCCCCGACCCGAAGATCCGACCCGATCCAAAGAAGGGGGTCGTTTCTCCGGAATCAGAACCATGGGCTCTGACACCGAGGACGGATCTGAACTGATCTGAGCCGAGGCACCGAGGGGAAGAGTCGGAACCGATATCTCGGTTCGACTATCCCCCCCCGGAACCCAGGAAAGATCTTCGGCTCCGAGACTCTCCGGCTGGTTCCGAAGGAGTCGAGGTCAATGGAGCCGATAGCACTACAGGAGGCTTCGGCACCGAGGGCTCTACAATCATTGGTTCTTCGACTCCTAACACCGATGACTCGACGGGTCTCGGAGGAGGAAGTGTTGAGGGAACTGGAATAGCTTCGAGTTTCGAAACCAGCTGGGACGAAACCTTGATTAATTTGGACAAGGCCGAGTTCTCCATAAGCTTCTGTACCACTTGGTCCACATCGGAGTCGGAAAGTGGCCTCGAAGAACGGGTCGAAGGGATCGAAGCCGTCACCGAGCGAAGGATAGCCGAAGGTGGTACCTCTGATACCGGCTCCAAGACCTGAGCCTCATGCAGAGATAAAGTCTCGACAGCCGGCACCGAAGTCATAGGAGCCGGTGTCCGAATCTGAAAAGAGGTGCTCGGAGCCGATGACTTGGGCTCCGACACTCTTGAAGACTTCAACCCCTTCGAAGACTTTGAAACCAGTTCAGCCTTGTCCAGGGCCTCCTGAAACTCGGGTTTAAGCAACCCTCTGTCCACCAACTTCCTGTGTCTTTCCATCATGACCCTCCCACTAAAGGAATGACAGATGGAAGTCTTCCTGCAAGTGGAGAGGGCCAAGACAGTAGACGCAGGATGAGTGGTTGTCAGTAATGGACATCTTCTGTCCACACTGACACCTTTTAATACCACTTTTGGTCTTTTCTGACATTCTTACAATAATAAAGGAAAATCCAAGAAAAGTACACCACTCAAGAAAAAAAATTTCTATAATATATTTTAAATGCAATATATATCCAAACTGTAAAAAACACTCACACAGCACACTAAGATATATATATATATATATATATATATATATATATATATATATATATATATATATATATATATATATATATGTCTATATGAAAAATAGAAAAGACAGAAAAGTATAAATGTATATATTTTTTTTTTTTTAAGTACTGTAAATTCTTACAGAAAAAAATAGCCTAAGGCCCTTACTAAAATTTTTAAGTAACAACCTGACTACAACTACTTTAAACAACAACTAGATATTAAACCTATCAAACACTATAAAGAAAAGTAAAAATTTGAAGTAAATATCAAGAAATAACAAGAAATATATAGAAAAATTCTACTGGCCCGAGCCTCTCGATGTGATCTGCTGCTAGCGGCAAACTAGATCTGAGGGTTAGCACCGGAGGATCATGGGATATTACTGTGCCTCGAGCTTTCTCGAAGATGCGAGCTAGTGATGCGGCCGACTCAGAGCCGAGGATCAGCTCCAAACCCATGTGTAAGAACAAACGGCGAGATTGAACAATTTCACATCTTATTTTACTGAACTATACAATAATATATTGCTTCCATTCCATCTATATGGATGATAATGGAGCCCAGTAGTCAAGTGCCTTTCTGAAATATATTCATGATTGCTGTTTCTTCAAAAGGAACATAAGTGAGCATTTGGTGAAGATGTTCGGTCTCAGAATACTATACTTTGCCTGTCAAAGTACAGTTGTGTAAGAACTTATCATAGCATGGTAGTAGATGTTCTGCTGATCACTTCTGCAGTATTCCAGGACTGTTGGATTATCTCACCAAGGTAATCCGATGTCTGGCTGGACTGCCAAAGCCAAAACTTTCCATAAATGTATATGTCTGGTGTGTGATTTAATTCAATGGGTGTAAAGGTATAGGGGTAAATAAGTGGATGTAGGAGTGTAAGACCCTCAAACATTAGGAGACCCAGAGGAAGCCTGAGTAAGGACAGCAAAGAAAAAAATAAAGTATTCCCCTTAGTCCCCAGGCTGCATAGAGACAAGTACAAACAGCAAGGGGGAAGGAGAGAGGTTTGCAGTACTGCAACAGTGATCAGTAGGCTGTCTACTGTTATGGTAAATTCTTATACAATTGTACTATATCCTTCCTTAGATGACTGTTACAGTGTTTCATTACTAAGCTGCCTACCAACCCAAGCAGTATGGACCTGGCAAAGGAAGCCCTAAATCTATAAAAAGTGTCTACCCTGTGATTTATAATGGTTTGTACAGAGGATCGATTGGCTGCTTCCAGTCAATGCTTTGAAGAAGGCACTAGAGGAAGATACTACTTTTACTGGTGAAGGCAAGGATTTATCATGGTAGGAAGAACTAAAGGGGATAGATTTTGAGATCCAATTGGAAAGTGTATGCTAAGATACTGGGTTGCTCAACTTGCCTTCCTGAAAGGAAACAAAAAGCTGGTCTATTTTCCTAATCTCTTTAGTCTTATCAAGGTAGAATCTTTCTTGTCTGTGACAACCAGTGAGTGCAGAAGTCTCTCACCTTTGTTCTGATTGTTAGGATAAAAGGTAGGTAAATATACAGCTTGATTGAGACATAATGCATTGACCCCTTTGGGCAAAAAAGAAGGGTTAGCCCTAAGACAGATCATATCCTTATGAAGGATGAAAAAAGAAGGTGTGGCCATAAGAGTTTGAAGCTCAGAAACCCTTCTGGCAGAAGTAAAGGTCACCAGTAAAATAGTTTTCCAATTACAAAACTTTAGGGTCATAGAAGCCACTGATTCAAAAGGTGGCAGAGTATGTTTTTCCAAAATAAAGTTGTGATCCAAGGGGGGCTAACCCTGTAAGGTGAATTCAGGTGAAAAACACCCTTTAGAAACTGCTTGACTTCAATTTTTAAGAGCAAGAGGGATTAAGTCTTTATAGAGGAATAGTCCAGTTCTGAGTAGTTACACGAGTAGGATAAAATTGTAGGGACCTCAACCTGAAGGGTGACACTATATTGAAAATCTTTTCCATTTGGAGATATAAGACTTTATACTTTTAGGTTATCTCTCCTCCTGAAGAACCTGAAACACATCCTTAGAAACTTGATGTCTGAAAGGAATTAAAATTCTATCACTCACAGTGTTAGAATGAGAGCTTGTAAACAGGGATGATGCAGAAAGCCCTTTTTCTTTGTGAGTAAGTCCACTTTGAAAGGTAACTTGTGGTGATGACCCTTGGCTAGGTGAAGAAGAATAGAGAACCTGTACTGCCTGGGTCAGAAGGAAATCACCAGCAACATTTTTGATCTGTTCCAGTGGATCTTCAGTAGAGCCTTTGGGATTAGAGGTAGAAGGGGGAGGCATGAGGTACTTCCCCTCCCAGAAAAAAAAAATGGCATCCATCTCCAGGGCTGGGGACAAGGAGTCCTGGAGCAAAACAGTGTGAGCTGTCTGTTTTGAGTACAGTCAACCTGATCTATTTGAGGAATACTCCATTTGTGGACTATGTCCAGAAAGACCTCCCTGTTTAGGATCCATTTGCAAGGGTATTCCACGGACCTGCTTAACGAATCTGTGAGTACACTGTCAGATCGAATATATATACCATTTGTAAGGACAGATTTGTCTTTATTGTCTGATTCCATGCCAGACGAGCTAGCATACAGCTGGTAGGACTTGGTCTCAACCCCCCTTCATGTTGATATACCACATTACTTTGGTATTGTCTGTGAAAATCCTGGGAGGTCCTGGGAACCAAAGGTGAGAAAACACCTAAAGGGCACAAGTAAAAATCCTCATTTCTTTGATACTGATGTGTTCCTTCCTCTATTTGGAAGATAACTGGCCTGAAACTGAAGGAAAGCCTGTCCTGGCTCCCAAAGCCAGATATGGATGGGAGTGCTGGGTAAAAGGGAAGGCCCTAATTTAGCTGGATTTGAGAAATTCTCCACAGTAACTCTTTCTTCACAAAGGGTATGAGTGGATATTAAAAGTCCAATGGATGACAATGCTGAGACCAAAGTGATTTCAGGTACCACTGGATCTTTCTCATGTGTAGCTTGGCAAAAGGTAGCATGTGAATGGTTGCTTCCATGTATCCCAGGGATCATGGAATCTTCCTTGCAGGAGCAGACTGAAGAGGGAGAAGGGACTGGAAGATGAGGGGGTGAACTTCCTCTTGGCAAAGACAGGCTGTCATCAGTCTGGATCCCAGGGAGTCAGAGAAGATTTTTGTAGGTTGAGGGTGAAACCCAGTCTGTCCAGCAGTAAGACTGTGAAACTCAAATGATGATGCAGGGTGTCCTGTGAGGTAGCCTGGATTACAAGGTCATCTAGGTATGGGAACTTTTGTATTCCCTCAGTTCTGTAAAAGGCAATGGCTGTGGCAAAGCACTTTGTGAAGACCCTGGGAGAGGTAGGTAAACTGAAGGTTAAAAACAGATAACTGAAAGTGCGATGAAAAAGCAGATAACCTGAGGAGTTTTCTGCAGGTGAGGTGAAGGAGATGTGCAGGTATGCACCCTTCAAGTCTAGGGAAAACAGAAAGGCCTGAGGAAGAATGAAAGAAAGGAAAGTTTGCAGTAAAAGCATCTTGAAAGATGGTACCTCCAGAAATGTGTTGAGGTAGGATAAGTCCAGAATGGGTCTCCAAGTGCCCTCTTTTCTGAGGACAAGAAAACGTCTTGAACAAAAGCCTTTTTCTAGATGCTCTTGTGGCATTGGTTCTATGGTGCCCTTGTCGGGGAGAACCCGATGTGGCAAAGGATGTGACTTTGATTTGAAGGAGAATACCTCTCAATGATGGAACTTCCTTTTAAGACATCATGTAACTTTGTTGAATGATGAACAATACCCACTCAGCTGTTGTGATGAATTCCAAGTCTGGAAGGGACAAGGTTAGCTTTTCTGACAAGGGAATTCCTGCACTGAGAAGGGAGGGAAGGAGGTGGCAGTAGATAGTCAGGCTGACTTGTCTGGAAATTGATTTTTTTTCAGATTTTTGTAATGAAAACTTTTCCTGGGTGGCTTCCACTTCTAAGTTTCTGGTGAAAAATCTGGTTAATGTCCTGCATCTTATGCTTCTCTTGCAGAGTCTTGAAACATTCTGCTGCAGAGGGTCCAAATAAAAGATCCCTGTGAACAGGAGAATCCAAATGCTTGGACTTAATATCCACAGGGAGGGACTGTAGATGCAGCAAAACAAATCTAATAACTGACCTGTAGCAGAAGCCTTGGAAGAGACTTCTGTAGCATCATAACTACATTTAATGGAATGCCTAGCAACTTGTGTAGTTTGCCCAAACATAGAAATCATGTGTTGCTTAGTGTCAGAAGTCTCATGGTTGGCCATGGTCTTGTTTAATTCCCCTAAAATGGACAGCATGTATTTTGTCATTTGAGTCTGGTAATTTAAAGTTCTGAAGGCCAGAGTGGGAAAGGTGTGAACATTTTTACCATACCTTTTCATGGACCTACTATTTCTGTCAGATGGCGAAACATTAGCCACTAGTAGAAGCTCAATAGGTTTGTCAGTAGAAATGGAAAAAACAGAAGCATCTGCTATAGGATTTTGTAAAGAGACTTAAGGTCCTCAGATGGCTTATAAAATCTGCCAGGCTTCTCAGGTGCTAGAAGCAGGGAAACAGGAGAAGCAGAAGTGGATTCAAAGGCATCCGTAAAAGCTTCCAAGACTGGAGGAACAGAAGAAGACATAGGAGCCTCTGTCTCCCGTAAACTGTAGTACCTTTCTTGTACATCAGACACTAGTTTGGATTCCCAGTCAAAGTGTTGCATCATTTTTGTAATAGTTCCCCAAAGGAGATTTCCTCAATGGGGAGTCTGTGGACAAGATAGGTGCCCTCATCATCAGAAGAAATCTGGTCAAGAGAATGGATTTATGAAGAATATGCTAAGGAATCTTCTTCTAAATCAGTTTCCTGCTCATCCTCAGGTAAAGATTCATGTTATCTCTTCTGAGTGGGGAGGGGATGTGAAGAAGCAGAAAGGAATGAAGAGGGTTTCCTATACAAGATAGCCCTGTATAGGCCCTGTAAGAACTCCACCCATTCCTTTTCCTGAGCAGTCTGAATGGCAGAAACATTTTCAGTTTTCTGTTTCTTTTTTTTTAGCGGAGACATTTGCCCCGATTATGCATTGTGTGTTGGAACCCTGAAAGACATCAGTCAAAAGTGTCAGGCACCTCTTCCCACATGAGAATATGAGGAATACCCTCAAGCCCCTCTGAAATTATCACCCTCAGTTCCTCCTTCTCAATCATACTGGTATGAGCAGTCTCATCAGACATGTGAGAGTCAGACACCATACTGGCCTCAGGTGGAGTTGCAGTAGCAGGTGTCTTAGAAGGAGTCGGACATACTGTGAATTCTTGCATTTCAATGAGTGTGTCAGAGATTTGAATGGGCATCCGATGGTTCAGGCCTTGCCTTC
The DNA here is from genome assembly GCF_019279795.1 of Protopterus annectens. Classification (NCBI taxonomy): domain Eukaryota; kingdom Metazoa; phylum Chordata; order Ceratodontiformes; family Protopteridae; genus Protopterus; species Protopterus annectens. The sequence goes on from NC_056750.1 coordinate 767,936,652, forward strand.
TTGAACTTCTTTTTTGTTGCAAACGGAATGCCCAAGACTAAGGGTTCTGTCATTTTAGTTTGCGTAAGGCGCTTCAGATGTTGGGTTACTAATTATGCATTTAATGAAGAGAGTCAAGTACACTGGAGTTTTGGAGGAAGCAACTGGCAGGTCTGGCAATTTCTGTAATCTTGTTTCATCTCTAGACAAAATAAGCAGGGGTTGTTGAGGTCCTTATAAGATATTTGTCTACCATAGTCATACTTTCCTTTCTTAGCTGACATTAATGAATCTTTAACAAGAAAATACAACAAAAATAATATTTCCCAATGGGGCACTTACTGAATAAGTGTAGGCAATGGTAACAGCCAACAACAATGTGGAAAACAGGCTGATAGGAACAAGATCCTGCATTCAGACTGGCAGCAAAATAGTTTGAGGATTTTACACTCCTATGTTCACTTATGTACCCTTACATCTATGGGCTTAGGTCATCCACCAGATGGATGAGCATGTGGAAGGTTTTGGATTTGGTACGCTGCATAGTTGTCAGGTTAGCTCAATGAGATAACCCATCATTATTGGAATATTGCAACAGTAACCTAAGGAAGGACATTTAGCAATCCTAGTATGAATTATAATGTTGAGAACAATGTATAGTTTCCCTGCTGTATAGTGTCATGACAGGGTTTGCATACCTCAGGATAAAAGAATTTATTTATGTTTTTACCAAAGACATTTTGGTCAGCTATCTTGAAAAACAGCATTCACTGAACAGCATGTCAGATAAAACTGAGATACTGACTATAGAGTATAAAGACCTTAATGTTAATATGAAAACCTTAGCACATGCTCTGCTAAAAAAATCATCCTCTATTTTTCTTATAATAGATCAGATGTTTTTTGTTAAACTGGATGAACAACTGCCTTACATTTTGGCTAACCTATCCACTAGAATTTCATACATTTTGGACAAGGTATGAAATACAAGGATATATACATTGCATTCAATAATGTCTTTAAAACTCATTATATTTTCAAATTGCCTCATAATTTTTGCTTATTAATTTATTTTATTTCCAGGAGTAAACAACGTTTTTCACCAATAATCATCTACTTGAAACTACATAAACTTTTAGTTAACAGAATTTGTCTGGAATTAGTAAAATAATTTGTTTGCTCGGCAGCCCTCCTCTACTCTAGATGGATTGTCATTTCTTAGAATGTTTTCCCGTGGTTATTGTACTGGATACACAGAGAGCAATTAAACAAAAGCTATCATTATACATTTTTGTATTATGTAGCAGTGTTAATATACGTTACATAGGTTGGCATACCTAAAATTAATGTTGCCCTAGGTATGACAACATACATTTCCAAACATAAATTATATGGATAACAAAGCAACATCAATGCAAGATACAAGGAATGCTTTGAGTGCCATTTTATTCATTATTTATTTGTTTGTTCACTGGATAAATTAATCTGAAATTAACACATATCAACACATACTACTACATGTTATTTGTTCTAGTTGCCCCCTCTTTCCCTTGACTCTCCCTCGTTTTGTCCTACTGTGCATTTCATGATCTTCCTTTCTTTATCTTAATAACTTGTTTCACTATAACGCCGGAAGCCATGTATAATTCCACTTTGGACCTCTAACAAATTATATTTTCAGATTTTCAGATCTATTTTAATTCCAACAAACTGTATTAAAAATTTGCTTACTGTACTTGTGATTTACTCTCAACTGCATGATTTTTACCAGATTTTTGTTTAATTAATATTTATGGTATTTCAATATGTCTGTATGAAGCTTTTCTCCCCGGGTCTCCTCTGAAAATGGGCATGGGCTCAGTCGGACTAGCCCAGTTAACAAATGTCAAAATAAATAAAAAATGAACTGATCTAGTGACCCTTTTCAGTCACAACCTGAGCTCAAAGAGCAAAAAATAGGGTCTATGTTATATATTCGAACATCCAAAATGTCGAATACCATATGGTCGAGACCATATGTTTGACATTCAGAAGTTCGAATATATAATAAAAAAAAAAAAAGAAAAATACACCTTAACAGTGCAAGCCCCCCTGCAACCCCCACATGGGGGGCTGTGCTCCAATACACCCCCTGTACTTAAATATACCAACTCTGAGACCGCACTTCTGTGTAGAAAAGGGAAATTCTCCCATTCTGTACCGTAGGCGCCGTTAAAAGTCGATCTTCAACACTTGAAATGTCGATCATATGGTCTCGACCATATGACGTTCGACATTTCCAGCGTTCAAAGATTTGACATAGACCCAGAAAATACATTGCATTCTTTCAATCAACAATATTATATACAAAATTAATACATAGCAAAATTTAGAACACAGACTGACTGCAGATAGAGTAGAATTAAAATATCCAGTCAGAGTCCACTGAAACAGAACAATATATATGAAATGCAAGTTGAAATGGGGATAAAATACATTGCAATCATGCATATAAATGTCCTTCCGTAGATCACTGTTGAAGTATTCCAAGATGCTACATTAAGAGGCTGAGAAAAGTTTACTAAATGTATTCTAGTATTCATAATCTAGGATGACAAGTTCCCTAACTACTGTCATGGTGGCAGCTGCAGGTAAAGAGATGCTCTAAGTGCATTGTTGAAGCTTTTAATGTTTTATAGATGTTTGATGTCTGTAGGCAGGTGTCTCCAGGTAGTAGGTTCCAGTCTAGAGAAGGTTTTGTCACCTACAGCACTATTGGAAAAATAGTTCAATTCTGGAGGGTTTGTCTATGTGATATTACACATCATTATACTCTGTGGGTATTTCTGTACTGTTGTCTGCATGTATGATTTGGCAAACTTTTATGCCAGATGCCATTCCTGACGCAACTCTCCACAGTTATCCGGGCTTGGGACCGGCACAAAGAAATGCACTGGCTTGTGCATCCCCAGTGGCTGGGTTCAAGATTAAGAGTGTTTTGGAGGTGAAAAGAGTGTCAGATAGAGTGATGTTTATGAAGCTGGAAATTGATGGTGTAATGATGAATGTTGTTAGTGCATATGCTCCACAAGTTGGGTGTGCGATAGATGAGAAAGAAAAATTTTGGAGTGAGTTGGATGAAGTGGTGATGACTGTACCCAAGGGTGAAAGACTGGTGATTGATGCAGATTTCAATGGGCATGTTGGTGAAGGGAACAGAGGGGATGAGGAAGTGATGGGTAGGTATGGTGTTAAGCAAAGGAATGCAGAAGGTCAGATGGTAGTGGATTTTGCGAAAAGGATGGACATGGCTGTGATGAATACGTATTTTAACAAGAGGGAGGAGCATAGGGTGACATACAGGAGTGGAGGAAGATGCACACAGGTGGATTATATCTTATGTAGAAGGACCAGTCGGAAGGAGATTGGAGACTGTAAAGTGGTGGCAGGGGAAAGTGTAGTTAGGCAGCATAGGATGGTGGTTTGTAGGATGACATTGGTGATCAAGAAGAGGAGGATGAGTGTGAGGGCAGCACCAAGGATCAAATGGTGGAAATTGAAAAAGGGTAATTGTGAGGTGATGTTTATGGAAGAGTTAAGACAGGCACTGGGTGGCAGTAAAGAGTTACCAAATAGCTGGGTAACTACAGCAGAGCTAGTAAGAGAGATGGCTAGAAAGGTGCTTGGTGTGACATCTGGAAAGAGGAAGGAGGACAAGGAGACCTGGTGGTGGAATGAAGAAGTACAGGGGAGTATACAGAGAAAGAGGATGGTGAAAAAGAAGTGGGATTGTCAAAAAGATGAAGAAAGTAGACAAGAGTATAAGGAGATGAGGTGCATGGCAAAGGGAGAGGTGGCGAAGGCTAAGGATAAGGCGTATGAAGAGTTGTATAAAAGGTTAGACAGTAAGAAGGGAGAAAAGGACCTGTACTGATTGGCTACACAGAGGGACCGAGCAAGTAAAGATGTGCAGGAGGTAAGGGTGATAAAGGATAATGAGGGAAACGTACTCACAAGCGAGGAGAGTGTGTTGAGCAGATGGAAAGAGTACTTTGAGGGGTTGATGAATGAAGAGAATGAGAGAGAGAGAAAGTTGGATGATGTGCGGATAGTGAATCATGAAGCGCAGTGGATTAGCAAGGATGAAGTAAGGATAGCTATGAAGAGGACAAAGAACGGAAAGGATGTTGGTCCAGATTACATACCTGTCGAAGCATGGAGGTATTTAGGTAAAATGGCAGTGGAGTTTTTAACTAGATTGTTTAATGAAATCTTGGAAAGTGAGAGGATGCCTGAGGAATGGAGAAAAAGTGTTTTGGTACCAATTTTTAAGAATAAGGGTGATGTGCAGAGCTGCAGTAACTACAGAGGGATTAAACTGATCAGTCACACCATGAAGTTATGGGAAAGAGTAGTGGAAGCTAGGTTAAGAAGGGAGGTGATGATTAGTGATCAGCAGTATGGTTTCATGCCAGGAAAGAGCACTACAGATACATTGTTTGCTCTGAGAGTGTTGATGGAGAAGTACAGAGAAGGTCAAAAGGAGTTGCATTTATGAAAATGTTAGAATAGGTTGTATATGGCTAAGGAACAGGATTTAGAGAAAGCATAGGACAGGGTGCCTAGAGAGGAGTTGTGGTATTGTATGAGGAAGTTGGAGTGTCAGAGAAGTATGTAAGAGTGGTACAGGATATGTACGAGGGCAGTGTGACAGCGGTGAGGTCTGCAGTGGAAGTGATGGATGCATTTAAGGTGGAGGTGGGATTACATCAAGGATCAGCTCTGAGCCCTTTCTTATTTGCAATGGTGATGGACAGGTTGACAGACGAGATCAGACAGGAGTCGCGGTGGACTATGATGTTTGCAGATGACATTGTGATATGTAGTGAGAGTAGGGAACAGGTGGAGGAGGCCCTGGAGAGGTAGAGATATGCTCTAGAGAGAACAGGAATGACGGTCAGCAGTACTAAGACAGAATATATGTGTGTGAATGAGAGGGAGGATAGAGGAATGGTGAGGATGCAGGGAGTAGAGGTGGTGAAGGTGGATGAGTTTAAGTACTTGGGATCAACAGTTCAGAGTAATGGTGAGTGTGGAAGAGAGGTGAAGAAGAGAGTACAGGCAGGATGGAGTGGGTGGAGAAGAGTGTCAGGAGTGATTTGCGACAGACGAGTACCAGTAAGAGTGAGGGGGAATGTCTATAAGAGGGTAATGAGATCAGCTATGTTATATGGGTTGGAGACAGTGGCATTGACAAAAAGGCAGGAGTCAGAGCTTGACGTGGCAGAGTTGAAGATGCTAAGATTTGCACTGGGTGTGAAGAGGATGGACAGGATTAGGAATAAGTATATTAGAGGGTCAGCCCAGGTTGGAAGGTTTGGAGACAAAGCCAGAGAGGCAAGATTACGTTGGTTTGGACATGTGCTGAGGAAGGATGCAGAGTATATTGGGAAAAAGATGCTAAGGATGAAGCTGCTAGCTAACAGGAAAAGAGGAAGGCCTAAGATAAGGTTTATGGATGTGGTGAGAGAGGACATGCAGGTGGATGGTGTGACAGAGCAAGATGCAGAGGACAGGAAGAAATGGAAACAGTTGATCTGCTGTGGCGACCCCTAACGGGAACAGCCGAAAGAAGAAGAAGAAGATACTCTGTGGGTAATGGTTCTGTATTGCTAAAGAGCTACAGAAAGTTTACCTTTTACAGATTTATAAATGTAAATATTTATGTCCTTGAAGATTTAACCATGAATCTAGTTTGCAGTTTTTTTTCTTCTTAATCTTGCTTTTTATGTATTTAGTAATTAAAAAAAGTTGGTTTTACTGTACGGAATGTTTAATTGCAAAAGTGAATGAAACTCCTTTTGCTTTAATGCCACTAAATTCAGACAATGTGACATGTTGATGTCTGTATCTTATTCTTAAAAGATTTGCTTTTTAGTTTAATTACAATCATAAATGTTTGGTAAAAGCTATTTATAGCTGCATTGACACCCTATGAGACATAAAAACAAAAAACAGTAAGGACACGACCACGGCTGCTGCTGCTTCCAGTATAGAAACTTTACTAGTGCACAGAACAAACACAAACGCTTTCACAAAGTTGCTTCATCAGGTGTAATGAAAGTACACTTCAAAAACACACCCTTTTTAAAACAGTTAATGAAATCACATGACAACTCCAATTAATAAATTTAAAGAAGAAACTTCATTAAAAATGAAATACATTATTGCATAAAACATATATATATATATATATATATATATATATATATAAAATACATCCATAAAAATAATAAACAATATCATCTCATGAACTCACTTCAATGGGACTACCTTCTAAGGGGTCTGGACTTTAATTTAGGTCTAAGTGGTACACACTCATTTAATACACTCCCTGCATCAGCTCTCATCCTAACTATCCATGTAGACTCTAACTCTTCTGTTCCTTAGCCGTATACAACCTATTCTAACATTTTCATAAATTCTTCCTATGACTAAAAACTTAAAATGATGCATAGAATCAGTGCTGTTAACATGCTTGGCTAAGGCATTGACACAATTTAACTTACTGATGTAATAAATATGTTCCCTAATACGATCTTTAAAGGGCCCATCTGTCTTGCCAATATAGCATTTACTACATTATATGCAGTGGGGAAGATATATAGCATGTTCAGTCATACAAGTGGCTGAGATATTAAATGTATAAGTCTTCTTATGGTTTGGATGATAAAAACTACCTCTGGTATCCAAAAACTGGCAATATTTACATTTGCCACATGGTATAGTGCCCACACTCTCCACACTCTGTTGGCCATCCTTTGGATAGCACAGTCTCCTCCTTAGGGACCTGCTATTTCTAAACATAAATTTGGGCTCAGAATCAATAAAATTATCCACATCAGCATCCATGGTAAGAATATTCCAATGTTTTCTTATTATTTTCATATACTTATCCATGTCCGAAGTATAACATAAAGGGACTTTAAGTTTGTACTATTCAAGCTCTTCTTATTTTTATTTTTAAAACTATTCATAACTCCATCCCTTGCAGAAAAATATGGTAAAGCATGTGTACATCTTTTCTTTACAACTGCTGAAACATTAGGTAGAATCACTTGATCATTATAGCCCCTTTCCTGTAAATGATCTATAGCTACATCAACTTGCTGTGTAAATCAACATCCCTTACATTCAGTCTCGAGGCCCTATAAATTTGATTGTGTACGACATTCTTGAAAATATATGGAGGTTGTGAACTCTCTCTATGCAAGAGATGATTGACATAACATTCCTTCCTATATAATTTAATATAAATCTCACCTGTATATTCCCTAATAACTTTAACATCAAGAAAATCAATCTCAGACATAGAATACTTATAAGTAAAACGCAAATATTGTGTCGTATTGTTCAAATAAACATGAAACTATAAAAGAAGTTCATAAGTACCTCCCCACAAAATAAAAAGATCATCTACGAATCTTCGATAAAATAAAATAAAATTCTTATATGGGCCCTGCAATATATATTGTAACTCCCGAGCAACCATCACAGCATTGGCATAACTATTAGTACATGCAGTGCACATAGCCACGCCATTGCATTGCTTGTAATATTGTTGACCAAATACAAAAACATTATGTTCCAGAACTATTTCTAGTAATTTAATCAATAAATCAATTTTCTGCTGATCAAAAGTAGAATAAGTTTTTAAAAAACTTTGTAAACTCAAAAGCCCCTCATAATTAGGAATCACCGTGAATAATGAGACCACATCCATAGTGACAAACCTACATCCCGAATGATTACTATCTTGTGTGTAACAATATAAATCTCCTAGAAAATGCTCAATATTTCTGAGAATATGCTCTAAATTATCTAAAATAAGCTGTACGTTTTTCTCAACATAAATGGAAACTGTCTCAGTGCTCCAGTTTCTACCTGAGAGTAAAGGTCTCAACAGAGGATCCAACTTATTTTTTTATTTTTGTGGAGCTGGGGTAAACCTTGTATTAGGGGTACTGTAGGCTTAGTAATCAAAAAATAAGCAAACAAACTATCATCAATTAATGGTAGTCCCATTTAAGAGAGTTCATGAGATGATATTGTTTATTATTTTTATGGATGTATTTTATATATATGTTTTATGTAATAATGTATTTCATTTTTTAATGATGTTTCTTCTTTAAATTTATTAACTGGAGTTGTCATGTGATTTCATTAACTGTTTTAAAAAGGGTTTATTTCTGAAGTGTACTTTCATTACACCTGATGAAGCAACTTTGTGAAAGCGCTTGTGTTTGTTCTGTGCACTAGTAAAGTTTCTATACTGGAAGCAGCAGCAGCCGTGGTTGTGTCCTTACTGGTTTTTGTTCTTATACATTTTGTTTCTTTGGACACATTTATTGGGTTGTTGGTGGTACTACTTCTGCAACCCTGTAAGACATGTTTATAATTCCTATTAGAAGTCACAAGCATATAGAATGATTTCTGGGTACTGTTATGATTGTTATCATATCCATCATTTCTCTATTAATTTGTGGCATACCTATAGTACTGTAGTAACCTTCCGCGGTGGTGCAGCAGTAGCGTTGTTGCCTCACAGCAAGAGGTTCTCCCGTTCGATTCTCGGCTTGGCTTGGGAGTGCCTTCTGTGTGGAGTCTGCATGTCCTCCCCGCAGTCGAGTGGGCATTCGAAAGACATGTGTTGAATGGGCGTGCCTTCGTTGAAGGTTGGGCGTCGGGCTGGCAACTCGACACCATAAAAAAAACAACTGCCAATCATTAGTGGACCGGAGTTCCGCTGTGGTGACCCCTAAACAGGAAAAGCCGAAAGAACAACAACTATAGTACTGTAGTGCTGTTTCTTGCATTGTACTTATTGAAATATGAATGTCTTGTCACTGACCAATGACAGTATTATTTTGCAATATCTTGGTGAATGAGTTCTTTTAATCATTCATACACCACTACATATGCACACACTAGAACAAACAGAAGAGGAAAATAAGATTATGAAGATGCACAGAAATAATACTAACAAAATGGAGTCCAGAGAAAGAATGAGTTTCCAAGCAGATTTCAAAAAAAAAAAAAAAAGACAGGCCAATAGCATGAAATGCCACGGTGTGCAATGCTACATTAAACAAGAATGAATTCAAAGTGAGCTGCTTCCTCAGGGATACTTGGTTGTTTCACTTAGAATGTTACTTCTGCAGAAAGATATATTTGTCTAAATGTGCAGTCCTGCAACTGTCTGTCTAACTCTACAGTTATGAAAACAATGTATAGAACAGGAAGAAATAAAATGCAGTGCACCGAAGAAGAAGTTTCAAACAACTGCCAATCATTAGTGGACCGGAGTTCCGCTGTGGTGACCCCTAAACAGGAAAAGCCGAAAGAACAACAACTATAGTACTGTAGTGCTGTTTCTTGCATTGTACTTATTGAAATATGAATGTCTTGTCACTGACCAATGACAGTATTATTTTGCAATATCTTGGTGAATGAGTTCTTTTAATCATTCATACACCACTACATATGCACACACTAGAACAAACAGAAGAGGAAAATAAGATTATGAAGATGCACAGAAATAATACTAACAAAATGGAGTCCAGAGAAAGAATGAGTTTCCAAGCAGATTTCAAAAAAAAAAAAAAAGACAGGCCAATAGCATGAAATGCCACGGTGTGCAATGCTACATTAAACAAGAATGAATTCAAAGTGAGCTGCTTCCTCAGGGATACTTGGTTGTTTCACTTAGAATGTTACTTCTGCAGAAAGATATATTTGTCTAAATGTGCAGTCCTGCAACTGTCTGTCTAACTCTACAGTTATGAAAACAATGTATAGAACAGGAAGAAATAAAATGCAGTGCACCGAAGAAGAAGTTTCAAACTGAACAGAGCTTAAAGCTATGACTGACCCCTTTTTGAACTGCATGTTTTTATTTAGACTATGGTTGACATCATACTATTCACACTTCCACAATTGCAGTGTAAAAAAAAAACATTATAATTAATCGCTTCAAAGCAACTGTAGGATTCAATAAAGATCATCAGAGTTATAATGTCAAAATCATTACTCAAAAATATCACGTGACATTTAGTAACTTAGAAACACATTCAAAGTTTGTTATAATCCAGAAAGTAAGCATCTGCAAAGCTAAAGTTGTTATAAAGAAAATAACAGTACAACATTAGGAGGATAGCAAATAATGAATGATGTTCAGATCAGCATTTCACTTATGTGATCTCAAGAAAGTAAATTATCTACAGCATGTAGACCTTCTATCATGTTTATTTTATTTTCATTAGCCAAAAGATATATCCTACTCATCTGCTATAAAATATAACACCCACAGGCTAGAGACATCCATTTCTCCCATCCAAACTCATCTGTAGGTTTTAAAATGAACACCTTCCTGACTGATTTCTTAGTTACTGCCATTAAGTCAGTGTCACTAATATAAAGAATCCTGTAAGTGTTATTGTGCATTCCACAGGTCTTTAGGGCATATAAAATGTCATTAAATCAACAGCAGATGCTAGTGTGTGATAACAGCAATAACCGACAGCTGAGTGTGGGTAATGCTTGTGTGATGCCCCTTCTCTGGGCCAGTGATCACAGTGTCTCAATCCTCACCACAGACACCGGTGAAGGATTGTCACTTGAACAAAGATAGAGACACATAATACTTCCAGGTGCAGCTCTCTGCACCAAGCACAATTTCCCTTAAAAGCACACAGGGAACACACTCCATCCTGGGGCTGGGTTTCCCTCTCCCCATATAAGATTCCCCACTGACACAGCTGTAGAGTTTGCTTCTCAGCTGAGTGTTGCAAGCCAAGTCCTCCACCCATCATCTCTGTGAAACCAGTACTCTGTGTCCCTGCTCCAAGTAGTTGACACACACACACTCTTTGAGATTTGATTTTCACACACACACACACACACACACACACACACACACACACACACACACACAAAACATCTGGGAATGGCTAGCACAGATTTACCAGCTATGCCCCCTCTTCCCAGACTATAAGATAAATACTGACACCAGAAAACTCCACAGCCAGCTACTCTAAGACTCTTAACACAGTATCCAATTATACTTAGTAAAATTAATGCTAATACAAATGGTAGTGTTTGACCAATGCAGCAAGGGTTTCAGAAACAGCCACAGTGTCACCAAATAAATATAAGTACTCTCAAAGGTTAAAATATTCTCTAAAAGACCAACCACAATAAAATATGTAATAGTAAATAAAAGAACATGAAAATACTAAATATTTATTTACAATAAACACCAGAGTTTCATCCAAAGGAAACATTGAAATAACGCAGATGGATAGATTCACACAGGTACAGAAAAACAATACTTAACTAATCTCACCATATTTTCCTGACTGATATAAAGTATTACTATTCCCTGGTTACTTACTAAAGCAAGACAAGATGAAGTGGGTAAGTCATCCTTCTTTGTCAGGTTTCAAAAACTGAATGCCCTGAGACTTCTGTCTCATCTAGTATTAAAACATCACTTCAGTGCTGGACTACAGAATAACATTGCATACATCTAATCATCTGACTCTGGTTCCCACACTAACCTCTTTACTAGACAGTAAACCAGAATCTAGCACATATGTGTCATAATACACACAAATAGAGCTTTGCTAAGATGTGTTATAGCATATGGAAGCTATAAAACCATTTCAAAAACTTCCACCCTTCCAGTATAGCAATTAGTTCACACCTAAGGCCAATACAGTATGATTCCTAGTCCTGCTTTTTACAGAGTTTGCCTCTGGCTGCAATAAGAACTGTAAGATACAATCTTTATGACCTAAACCAGGTCATTTAACTTCGTAATTTAACTTCAGACTATTTTTCAAAGTTAGCTGCACTGAGATTAACCTCTTGCCTTCCAGTATCTTTTGTTACAATATAATCATTCAACAGTTGCAATACAGTCTGACATACAGGTGTATTTCTTTTCTGCCCAGCATGACCCGCTGTTGGTAATTTGTTTAACAGAAGCAACTTTACACATACATTTTCAACACAAGCATCTGTACAAATTAATTTGATATACAAATTACATATAATTATTTACAAATCCAGCTAGCTATGCTGGCATATGTTATACATTCACTGCCTTACTTCTACTGACATAGCTGGCAATACCTCACATCATCACATCTCACCCCCCCTTTTACGACTCAAGCTAGTTTCCCAAGTGACCAAGGAGAAACATTGCTTGAGAGAAATGAGCTTCTCAGGGAACACATTAACCCATACCCTGCATTGAAATCCTATCTGCATTGGCATTGCTGACCCCACTCCTGGTACCAGGTTTCCCTGTGAACATGTCTCCAAACTCTGCTCAGATTTCTTGAACTTGGGTAGGGGACAGCCACTGGGACATTGCTACCCCTTCCGCTGAGGTGTCAGTCTCAGCCTCACTGAGAAGATCAGTCACCAGATCCCCCTCAGACTCCTCCTGCCACAACTACAAATACTCAACACCAGGGCCTCCCTATCATGGTAAGGCTTCTTCATGTTAACATAATACAGTTTATTCCCTGCCTCCTGCTTAGCAGGTTTACCATGTAGTTAACATCACTGACTTTCCATACCATTTCAAAGGGTCCCACCCAAGCTGCCTGCAGCTTATTCTGTCTGACAGAAATGAAAACAATAACCTGCTGTCCCACAGAATAATCTCAGACTTGAGCATTCCTGTCATACCACACCATTTTCTGCTGATGGGCTCCTGCCAGGTTCTCCTGGGCCAAGCCTATGAGCTCCCTAAGCCTTGTTCAGAGGTTTAGGATATATGCCAAAAAAGACTCCTTGTGGGATTCACACTCACCCACCCACTCATCACGAATCAAATCTAATGGTCCCCTCACCCTATGCCCATACAACAACTCAAAGGGTGAAAAAACTGTGGATTCCTGGGGTACCTCTCTGTATGCAAACAGCAGATGGGGCAAATATTTGTCCCACTCTCTCTTAAAGTGGGCTGCAAATACCTGTAGCTAGGCCTTTAGTGTACAGTTTAACCTCTTCACAAGACTATTAGTCTGAGGGTGTAATGGGTGTTCTTTCAGTACTCCACCCCACAGCACTCCCACAAGCAAGCCAGCAGGTCTGATAGGAAATTGGCACCTCTGTCAGTCAGTATTTCTCTCAGGAAACCTACTCTGCTAAAAATTTCTAACAAAGCATTTGCCACCTTCTGAGCCTCAATGGAGGACAGAGCCACCACCTCAGGGTATCTAGTAGCAAAATCTACTACCACCAGTATATACTTCTTCCTGTGGAAATTGGGGTAATCAGAGACTGCACAATATCCATAGCTACCCTCTGAAATGGCTCCTCAATCACAGGCAAAGGCATCAAACAAGCTCTGATCTTGTCTCCTGCCTTGCCCACATTTTTGGCACTGCTCACAGGTCCTGCAGTACCCTGTTACATCCCTTGCAATCACAGGCCAATAAACATTCTGCATAATACATCTCTTGGCATGTTTTATGCCCATATGACCTGCAAAAGGAATGTCATGGGTTATGGCTAGAATTGCCAGACAGTAGGCTCTAGGCACTATCAAATGCTGTATTAACCCACCCTGTAGCCCTCCCTTGGGGTCCACTCTCTGTACAGTAACCCTTTGTTCCAGTATACAGACTCCACTTTTGCTTGAGCATCAGGTGCCTCCCTAGTTACCTACCTTAAGCCTCTTAGTGTAGGTCAGAGAGATGAACCTGTCTCAGCTCTACCTTTCTGAACCTTTTCACCTCCCCTTCCATAGGACATCCGCTATCCTCTAACAGTGGTGCCTCACTGTCAGCCTGGGTACTACCACTCACCTCTGCCCTTGCAATCACTCTGTCTAAGGGAACATCAGTACCTACCAGCAGCTGTTGCTCACCTTCAGGCTCGCTGCTACAGGGTAGCTCTCTCCCTGAAATAGCCATCTCACCAGCCCTGGTTCAAGTGTGGACTCTGTCTGTGCATCACCAGGCTACCAGCTCCACATGCCTGTCTCTAAGCCTGACTGAGTGGAACATCGTGCACACAAAGTACTGCATTATCAAAATCATTCTCCATCAGGACATCTGCAGGGATATCCTCAAACACATCTACTTGCTTGCTTCCTGTTTCATCCTCCCAATCAAGGTGAATGTGAACCATGGCCAAAGACATTTGGAATGTGGTTCCTCCTAAAGCTCTGACTGGGGTGGACTGCCCAAGTAAGTGCTGCTCCTCTTTAACCACTGCAAGCTTCACAATGGTTATATCAGAGGCTATTTCTCTCTTAGCAGTGGCCTGTTTTCCAGCTACTAAGATAGGGTACACTTCAGTGATAGTCTGGTACCCCTGTTGTCTCCACATGACTTGCCACTGGCATACTGTTATCCCCACTTGCTGGGTCCTCCACTTTTTGTTCCCCACCTTGCTTTCATGGATATCTGTATGCTACATGGTCCCACTGGTTACATTCAAAACATCTAACCCTTGATCCTGGTCATGTACCTGAACTAGTGGCTTCCCCTGTTACTGGTAGACTCTGTTGGAGTGCTTTAGGCTGCCCACCATGGGTACCCTTATATCCATATGCAACACTGGGTATCCCCTTCTTGTGCAGTGATGATCTGCTTGCTAACTAGAGATCCCCTTTTCTCCCCAGCTCCTCTGCAGAGTTACACTCATGGTCTGCCAATGAGATTCTAATGTCCTCAGGCAAACTGCTAAAAGCTTGTTCCCTCACCAAAATGTTTGCCAGCCTTTCAAAAGTGGTGACCTGACACCCACTCACCCACCTATGAAAATAAGTGTTTAACTCAGCAATATACTCACATACACTTTCATCTGCCTTGCATCTATGCTCATGAAACTTTTTTCTGTAAGCTTCAGGTGTTAATTTAAAACATTCCAATAAATATTGTTTTATTTACCATAGTTTAAACAATCAATATCAGACAATTTAGAAACAGCAGTTCTAATAAAAACCATGCAAATACTAAATATATATTTACAATAAACACCAGAGTTTCAGACACAGGAAATATTAAAAATAACACAGATGGATAGATTCACACAGATACAGAAAAACAGTACTTAACTACTCTCACTCTATTTTCCTGACTGATCTAAAGAATTACTATTCCCTAGTTACTTACTAAAGCAAGGCAAAATGAAGTGGGTGAGTGATCCTTCTTTGCCAGGTTTCAAAAACAGACCACCCTAAGACTACTGTCTCATCTAGTATTAAAAGATCATTTCAATGTTGGATTACAGAATGACATCATATACATCTGGTCATCTGACTCTGGTTCCCACACTACCCCCTTTACTAGAAACTGAACCATAAAACATACACAAAGAGCTTTGCTAAGATGTGTTACAGTATCTGGAAGCTCTAAAACCATTTCAAAACCTTCCACCCTTCCAGGGTAGCAATTAATTCTTTCCTATGGACAATACAGTAGGATTCCTAGTCCTGGTTTCCACAGACATTTTGTCTCTGACTGCAATCAGAACTGTAAGATAGAATCTTTATAAACCAGGTAACTTAATTTCAGACACTTTTTCAAAGTTAGATGGACTGAGACTAACCTCTTCTCTTCTCTTCCAGTATCCTCTGTTACAATTTATTCATTTCAACAGTTACAATACAGTTTGACAAACTGGTGTATTTCTTTTCTATCCAGCAGGACCCACTGTTGGTAAGTTTTTTTTAAGACAAGCAACTTTACAAATACATTTTCAACACAAGCACCTGTACAAAACTGTTTGATATAAAAAGGACATATAATTCTTTACAAAACTCCAGCTAGCTATGCTGGTATATACTACACATCCATTGCCTTACTTCTACTGGCATAGCTGGCAATACCCACATCATCAAAGCTGGATTTACCCATGGTCAGTGTGGTTTGGTCACAAGGGCAAAGCCTGAGTGAGCAAACAAAGCCAACAGTGGGTAAATCAGCATTACCCACACCCAGCCATGCATTATTGCTATTACACAATGACATTATTTTAAGAAAAAAGTTACTTACTTTTCTTAAATAATGTCCTTGTATAATGGTGGCGTGCTGCTCTTCCTCATTTTTTCCTGGTATCCCTGGGCTTTCTTGATGTAATGCACATGCGTATGGGACTTTCATTCTCAAGTTACACAGTACATCAGTGCTGTGTAAAGGAAGCAACAGAGAAAGGAAGGGCTCCTTTGCTGTTTTTTTTTTTTTTTTTTAATTTAAAAACAAAAAAGAAGTGAAGTCAGAAGACTTTCAACATATGGGAGAGATGGGTTAATATAAGGATAATCAGTTGTGTTTCTCTAGTTTTGCATAAAGTACCTTATCCTTGCATTTTTCTCTGTTCTGTCTGTCTCATTCTTTTGAAGTCTCCAGTTTTTGAAAAATTATGTATTTAGTTATTTATTTATTTTTAAATTAAAAAAAAGTAGAGTCTGGGTAACCTGACATTTTTCCACTGGTGTATGCTCGATTTACAACTGGCATGCTTATTGGACTGATCAATCAGCATGCTCGTTTTGGAATGTTAATAGCCAGTCATTGTATAATAAGCAATAATCAATGATTGGATTTGGGTAAATTCTGACATATCCACACCCAGGACTGGATTATTGCTATTATACAATGACATTATTTAAAAACAAAATTGCTTTCCTTTCTTAAACAATGTCTTCGTATAATGGTGCTGTAGTATTCCTTTACATTTTTCCCTCTTTACTGATGTACTGAGCATGTGTATGGGACTTGCATCCCCATGCTTGTATAGTACATCAAAGCAGTGGAAGAAAATAACAGAGGAAAGTGTATTTCTGTTGTTTATTTATTTTATTCCAGTTTGATTACCGGGGGAAGTCCACTGGGTCAACATGGCCCATTTTCAGTGGAGGCCGGGGGAGAAAAGCTCCGAGAAGGCATTACAACATACTACATACAGGATTTCAACACAATCAAGATTATTTAGAAAGCATTAAACAGTTTACAGAATACGATTACAAGGAATACAAGACAGTATGAGAGTACAGTTCATATAGAACTGATTAAAATTTTGCTTTTTACATTAAAGTTATGCTTTTTACATTAGCATAGGTAAGCAGTAATTCTCTGAGATTCTTAAACTGAGTGATTAAGGTTGTAAAGTTTTTGCCTGTAGCAAGAAGTTACAGGGATTGAGAAACAGCGGAGGTGCTTTGAGTGCATGTATTAGAGAAGAAAGTAGTACTCAATATTTACAATATTTACATGTTTTGTTGAGCACGTATAGCTCTAGGAGTTGAAGGATTGTCTAGCATTTACAAGTTTTGTTGAGCAAGTATAGCTCTAGGAGTAGAAGGATTGGGTAGTATTTACCAGTTTTGTTGAGAAAAACTAGCTCTAGGGGTAGAAGTAATTAAGTAGAGGAATAGAGCTGCAGGAGATTGCTGGGAGAGTTGAATATAGTAGGGAAAATGTCTATATGAGGAAGATAGGGCAAATTTGTCAGTATGAGGAGACTCATACTTGTAGTTGTTGTTTTTATTTCTGTCGAGACTTTGCAATGGATAGTGCAGAAATAGAAGGAAAATCAGGTATGTTTTGGTTTCTTTATTTTTGAGAACGTACCTGATTTTTCTTCTATTTTGTTCTGTCCCTCAGCATATTCCAATAGAAAGTCTGGCCAATCAATGGTACTTCAGCAGCCTGACTTTATTCTGTTGGTATATGCTCGATTTACAGCAGGCATGCTGATTGGGCTGTTCAATCAGCATGCCTGATTTTGAATACAATTGAGCCATCGGGTGCTACAATTATACAGGAATTTATAACTCCTCAATTACAGTCTTGATTACCCAATTACTATCAAAACATCATGTCAGAATTAAAAGTGTTAATGGCTTGTACTAGTGTTTAAATCAGTAAAGTTAATAAAGAATGGCAATTAAATATGAATGATCAACACAGGTAACATTTATAGTAAAAAAGCACAGAGGCAGGTTACTTATCTGTGGCATTAGTTTAAGAGGAAGTCTTAGAAGCTTGTGGAGTGATCAGGACAAGCAAGATAAAAATATGAAGAAGGGCTTTCTTTCTAAGGAGTAGAGGGCACAATTCTATATGTTCATCCATTTTATTTAAAGATACAGCTAGAAGCAGATGACTGAACACAAAGACGGAATGGCTTCCACAACAAGTTTCCCATGGTAATGGTGTAAGGCCATTTGAGCTGAAACCAATTCTGTCAAAACTGAAGTGACTACACACATTACTTAAAAACTATTGAAAATGAACATTCACTGTACTAGACAGAAACTCCACTATTGCATATCTGGGGAGTGTAATCATAATCAAAGGTGATTATATAACTTCTGGAGGAAAAGGGAAAATCCCCACTTGGAGGAATAGTGTTTGTGCCTCATTTGAACTATTACTTTTATATGCATTTTTCTGAAAACGTACTTTTTCCTTTCTTTTTAATGAAACAGTACTTAGGAGACATGTCCAGTGTGTTATGCATTTCATTCCCAAGAAACACAATTCTGACTGATAATTTTTGATAACACATTTAGTAAATTCCATACTGATGATATCTTCCCTATAACAACATCTGCTATCTTCCTTAGTTTACAAACATTAATCAATATATCTGATCATGTCTACCACTATGTACTTGCCCCCCCAAGTATTTAGCTTATGTTAAATAGCACAGTGGGATACACTTTCAGTGAAAAGATAAGACAATGGACATGTGGAGGAGAAGAATACATGCATGTGACTGTATATATGCCAAAGGGGGCAATATACTCAATCACTGGCAGACCTCTCAAACAATTGGGGACAAATTTCGACAGAATCAGGGACAAGTCAAGAAAAAATCAGAGACAATCAGGGACACTCTTAAAATATTAGTGCTGTTAACTTGAAACATCATCAGAGCATATGAATTAATACATATTTTCTGAAGTAAAAAAAGTTTATAACTCTTAATTATTGTCATTATTCATTAAGTGTAATTCACCACATTTCCTCCAAAAGTCACTAGTTTTAGGAGGGATTAAGAGGGACCGAGTTAAAATTTGAGTCAAAATCAGGGACAGTTGAGAGGTATGATCACTGACCTAATGAAGACTGAGTAAAGGGGGACAATGCCATCCCTAGATCCAGACACAATTCCGTTGTTTACAAGCTGCGCAATATAGAAGGACTTTCTTATGACAATGGACACATGTTGGTCAAAAGTTAAGCCACTGTCTACATAAGTTCTCAAATCTTGAACAACTGGGTCAGTTCTTAGGGGTGTGTTGCCAAAGTGGTAGTTCCCTCAGGAAGATGACTTCCCAAAGGATTCATTAATGCATTTTTTGGTATTTAGTTTCAGATTGTGTTTTTGGCACCAGTTATATATTTGGTACAAACCTTTCTGGAGGATGACTAAGTCATTTGGTGATTCAGTGATTGCTCCTAGCTTGCAGTCATCTGCAAACTTAGTCAGCTAGAGCCCTCTGGTATTGGATTTTACTTCAATAAAGTAGATGCCAAACAAGAGAGATCCTAGCACAGAACCATGGGGGACTCTACTGGTGACTGGTCTCTTTGTGGAGGTAGCTTCCCCTATTTTGATTTACTGTGTCCTATCTGTAAGCCAGCTCGCAATCTAGCGGGTGACACGAGTTCATTCCCATTTTATTTAGCTTTTCCACTATGCCTGATTGGGGAATTATGTCAAAAGATTTGG